>NC_068357.1:26318146-26523146 GCF_020536995.1 Dreissena polymorpha
TTCCGAAAAACCTTTGTCCACTTTCCTATTAATAAATAACATACATAATGGCATACATATCATATTCATATGGCAAATTGAGTTATTCAACTACAGGCCAGTTCCATACACAGGCAAGTAAGCATTCTCTTTAACTTGGTCGGCTCTTGTTCACTCAGATGCTCTTTCCGTACTTAGTGAAGTCTTTGATGATCAATACATTCAAATAATAACAACAACAACACATTTTTTGTGTAGATTTCCATGTAAGAACTCTTGTCATCTAAGTACTCATAAGTTTACAATCGAATTCGTTGTTTACAAATTAATATGTGGTTGAAATTTGTTTTCATCCGGATGTAATTAGATGAGATTGAAACAATTGTAAACTTTTCCGTTTATAATATGTTAATAGTTAATATATAATAGTCTAACTTAAAAACAAGTAGATGCAGTAAAACAAAAAAATCTTTCAATATATATATCCATCAAAATCAAAATTAAACATGTTCTTCTTACATTAAGGTCAATATTTGCCGTGCGAGTCTTAAATAAGCAAACATATTGAAATTCGTTATATGTCATGTTGAAATGCTATTGAACACATGTATACTGATTGTTAACAAAATAAAAAATAAAATGAATTTTAATAGTACGTTCTATGTCCCAGTCTTCATTTATTTTGTAATGGACGGTTCAAAGACTAACGGCATAATGAAATATGTGCTGCTATCTTTGTTGTGTTTTGATAAACAAAACACGTTTTAGAGAATTCTAAAATAGTGGCGATGATACGTCGACATACTTTAATCAAAATAGATATTGGGACGGAATTTCCAAATAAATCCAACTATAAAACGCCAAAGATGTACCATTGAGTGAGCAAATTGTAAATTAACCATTATATGTCTAAGTCCCATCGCTGTATTAATAAGTATAATTGCTACCGCTTTGTGTAAATATCTGTATGTCTGCAATACGTAAAACAAATTATAACATTTGAACGGGTTGCTGGAGAAACGTGCACTTAATCGAGTTTTCTTTTTAGATAACTTGCATGATACAATTATTCAACATCACATTATTTAAATTGTTAAATGATTTCTTAAGCGTAAATAACTTTACATTAGACATTGCAGATTCATACGGTGGCATAGAGATGACATTCACTCCTCTTTTTTTTTTATTGCACTCCTCTTTTTTCTATCTCGTGGCCACGACTTAGTATTCAAGTTTGGGTTCTTGATTTTTTTTTATATTCACATGCTTCATTAATATCTACCTGTGCACAAATATATGTCACATTTTAAGGCACCCTCAATAACATGTGTTACCTAATATGGAATAAATATTTGTATGAATTCTTGGAATATTGCGAATATTAGGACCTGACTAATTAAATGAATTAATATTACTTTTCGTAACGCTCAACATAAATCCTATTTGACGCGTGTGCATAACTTTCGTATTATCATGTTTCATAGTTATGTTACGATATATTTAGAGCTAACCGTACAGTATGTCACGTTTTATCTGCTTACGAAACGAGTATTCATTTCAAACTTTATACAACATTATTGGAGCTTGCATTTTGGTTTATATAGCACAACAATAACAAAGAGGTTAACATCTAAAAAGCAGTACAATCTGACAAAATGAAAAACATTATATTGTACTTCCCAAAATCAAGTCACATTATCAAAATAAGTACACACAATAACTTATTGGAAACGTATTGAGTCGACTATTTAACTATTGTCATATATTTTAAATAACACAAGGTGCAGGGTTTTGGTGATGTGCTTTTGTTATTTCTTTGAATTTAAGCAACAAATCAAAGGCAAGTCTGCCTAAAGTGTGCGAAGACGCATTTCTTGCTATAGAGAATTACTCTATACAAATATTCGTAAGTATATTATATTCTCATAACTCTGTGTCGTCTCACAGATTACAGATAACTTCATTACTTGAAGAAAATCATAAAACATGTTTTTTAAGCGTGCTGATATTGTTTCTTTCTATTCGTAATACTTTTATAAACATGTAAAACATAGGCCGTTTGGCCTTATTTCGTTTGTTATTTGATTTATTTAACAATATGTGAATACGCTATCTATATACAATTGTAATGTTTATTATGTTTTATATTCCATTACATTTTATGACAAACATAAATTATTTATCATCTAACCATTTAGAATAAAAACAAACACATTTGTTTGGGTGTCATGACAAGCAGGGTATTTTATTTCTTGAAACACACGCACGGAGACGGTGTTTGTATCTGACAGGGCTTTCTACACATAAATGCAAGAAACACATCTTCTGATGATCGTATGTGTTCAATGAGCAACAGATATCGACCCCAATGGCACCGCTCAGTTGAAGAGTCTCGATACGTCATTAAACGTTGCACGTTATACGTATCATTAGACATGCTCATGCGTTACATGTGAATAATTGAATATTATTAATACCCATCAGACGTCAAGCCTAAACTCAAAATCATACAATTGCACAATTTAACTACACAATTCAAAATCACAAGCCCAACCAAGGACGTCACGGCCCTAAGAACCGCCCGTCAGCCGCCGATGCCCATCCACTACGCCTATTTGCGAAAAGTACATAAAGTGAAGCATTAGTTTTGATATAAGCAGCTGCGATAATTACAAGATTTATTCATTACCATATATTAAGAGAAGTGCACATAACTTCACGTACACCCCAAACAATAATCGGTGGTAACGAACGATTCAGGTGTAACCGCGAGCGGTATACGCAATTCTACTGCTCATTTTTCATTTTTCTTTTTATGGCAGGGGGACGTATGAGGACCCATGGCTCAAGACCGGTGTCTAGGTGCCTTCATCACCTCCTGAAACCTCTAATTTTAGAGAAATCTACAAATAATCAGCTGTTACTAAATCGTAAACGTTAAGTATTATTTTTAGAAAACCATGTAAATCCCATGGTAAAATGTCCGGAACCAATGCCCCTTTCTATCTAAAGTCAGTCATCCGTCTGCTCTCATAAAACTCACTGAAACACATAAAACATAATATTAACATCAACACACAAACAGAGCATAAATAAATAAAACGATTTAAATCAAGTCTTCGCTCTACCCTGCTTGCCTGTCGAATGACTAAACCTACAAATCTGTGCACGAGGAAATCTTGATTTCCGCACCATTGGACATATATCACCTTCAAAAACCTGTATAACCAGTTTATTCATTCACACGACGATACTAAATACATTTATAACTTCCTTGTTATTAAAAGGCACCATGTAAATGTGAAATTCAATCCTTATAAACTTAAAAAACAGCGTGCAATAAATAGTTTATAGCCAATAGTTTATTCAAAGTTTTTTAGCTCCACTGGCTAGAGGCCAGCGGGGCTTATGTCATGGTCCTGTGTCCGTCGTGCGTGCGTCCGTGCGTTAACTTTTTCTTTAAACATCTCCTAAAGTACTGGTCCAATTCTGATGAAATTTTTTAGGAATGTTCCTTGGGTGAACCTCTTTCAAATTTGTTCAAATTATGCCCCTGGGATCAAATTTGACCCCGCTCCGGAGGTCACAAAATTGAAAATTTGCTTATATAAGGCCTATTTTGTGAAAACTTTCAAAATCTTCTCGTCCATAACCATTAGGCCTAGGGTTATCAAATGGGTATGTAGAGACATCTTATAGTCCTCTACCAAATTTCTTCAAATTATGCCCCTGGGGTCAAATTTGACCCTGCCCCGGGGGTCACAAAATTGAACAAATGCTTATATAAAGCCTATTTTGTACAAACTTTAAAAATCTTCTTGTCCATAACCGTAGGGCCTAGGGCTACCAAATTCGGTATGTAGTGACATCTTATAGTTCTCTACTTAGTTTGTTCAAATAATGCCCCTGGGGTCAAATTTGACCCTGCCCCGGGGGTCACAAAAATAAACATATGCTTAATATATCCGCGGCCCGCGAAATCACTCCGCATTTTACACTGGTAGATTCTGCCTAAGCATTTTTAGAACGAGCGATATAATTGGCTGTCGTTTCCCAATCTTCCAATTAAAATCGGTTTCATAAAATGTGTTTGGTATTTCGTTTGCAAATGGCGCCGTTGTGAAGCGAAAATTAAGATTATTGAAATTACAAATTTTAATGGAATTAACGACTGACATCATATAGTTTGATAGGAATAATGAAGTGTGTTTGTCAACGAAAAAGACTACGTTTTAGATACAAGAAACACATATTTTCTTTAGAAATGTGCACAGTGAATATGTGTCACGGAAACCAGTGTTTCTGTTTGCAAATTGGGAGTTCAGTCTACTCGCGAAGTAAAACAATTTACAAGAGGATCTTTCGAACATGGAAATAGACAAACATGATTTGATTTATATGATAGTGGATCTGTGTATAATCAGATTCATATGCATATTCTGCGTTATTATGTTTGTCACGCTGTTCAGTTAATTGAAATAGCATTGAACTAAAGATGTGAAATGCAAGATATTGAAAGGTAAACAAATTATTATATATATTAATTTAACTCAGTTTAATACATCGTTAACACAAGAAGAACACTCAAGTGTGTTTGTTTATATTTAGTCCATTAACCTTGTTTGTATATAACATTTGATAAAACAATTTGTATTGTTTTCACCAAATGGTTAGTATTATTCTTTTATGTTAACATTCTCAAAATTCTTGTTTTATTATAGGCCCTATTTATCAATTTTTTTTTTGAATGACATCATTTTATGATTTATAAACAGATTGCAAACAATATTTGTTCAAGATAAACTTAACAACAAATTGTTACATTGATATTAAGTGATTTTAATATTCAGTAGCAAAAAAGTAGAATCCAACTTAAAAAAGATGTATCTATTTAAAGTATATTCTACCAATGCCGTGAACAATCCCCTTGTTTATAACATGACTGCCGCTAAGTCTATTACTAGCAACCTATCAGAGAATAGGTAAGATACCTTATTTCAATATATGGCAATCCTAGTATTTTTCAAAAACAAACATGACAGGTGTCAGATGGAAAAAATAAAGGAAAGTTAGGTCAAGCTAATTGTTTGTCATGATATCTCTTTAAACCTCACGCCATATGCAAGTAGTGTTGCCATGATCGCAACATCTTGATGAATTATAATTCATATTTTTGTCTCATAAACATTTACTTTGTTTAACAAACAACCTCTACAAAGTTATCATTCCTACTGCCTTTCGGCACCTCATGAAACTGAATAACTCGTAACTGTATGTTTCCTCAGGCAAATATCTTCTTTGTACAATAAACAATTTCTTCACCACGTTAACAATCCTGCTACACTCACTAATGCCTCAAGAATGAAGTAAAGTTCAGGTGATCTACGTCAATAGGTATTTTGCATATGTCATGAACTATATAAGTAACAGAAACTTTTAAACCTACAAACACTTTTTGGAATTTTGGAAAAAGATTCATGATTGAATGAAGGAACTTTCATTATCTTGTAGAACATGCGTAGATTTGATCTTCAGCATCTAAAATATGTGAAATAGAAAGAACGACAATATCTTTTGGAGAGATAAATGTACCTACGTTATAAGCAAAGGACCTGTGCGACAATTCCCGGACTTTTTAGTATGTTTAATTAACACCGTAGTAACGTTTTCCATATATAAAAAATGCTCACCCTTCCAACTTTAAGCGCCCAGTGGGACGAGGGATAGAAAGCAAAAGTCACATGCTTGAGTACATTTCAACTATGCGCATTGCACGCTCTTTTCGCATAAAAACAGTGGAGCGATACAGGGCCACCATGGTCCTCTTGTTTTTCAATGGCTTATTGTCCTTTAGCTCGCCTCTCTTGCGGACAATAACGTATTGATTTCATATTTTAATTGCGAATGGGTATTTCTGATTTGCGATCAATACGACATTATAATATTTAAAGCGCATATGAATATAGACGTAAACATCAACTGTAAATTGCAGTAATGGTGGTATAATTTGTAACCTTTTGATGGTGATGTTAAAAGTGGTACTATAATGAATGGTAGCGTGAAAACGGGGAACTAAATCTAGATTTCAGATGTTTTAAAGTGTAGATATGTTTTTGTTTTTTTCCTTCAAAATACCTGGTTTAAATAAGCGACGACTGCAATTGTGGTTACGCGTTATATATAGCGCGATATCATATTGCAAATGTGAACTGTTAAAAAAAGAAATTATGTTAATTTAAAATGGACTATTCGAAGATAAGTATTGCGATTATTTACTACACAAGAGGAAATATTGCAAGTTAATTGGATAATTGATGTTTATGGACACTTATTTTTATTTCGGAATTACTGAATAACACATTAATAAGGCCAATTGAAAACGTAAAAATATTATAAACATTCGTATCCTACCACATTAAGTAATCGTACCATTATGAACGTCTTAGTTAAGTTTTGGAATAAATGAAAAAGATGTGGGAACGATAATTCAATGAAATATATTTTATAAATTTGCATTACTCAATGAGTCGCGTTATGAGAAAACTGGGCATAATGCATGTACGTAAAGTGTCGTCCCACTTTCCGCCTAAATTGGATTTTTGCTATGAAGAGACTTCATTTAAACGAAAAATGTCATAAAAGCGGAGGGTGTCGTCCCTGATTAACCTGTGCGGACTGCACAGGCTAATCTGGGACGACACTTTACGCACATGTATTACGTCAAGTTTTCTCAGAACACGACTCAAATTGAAGGTAGTTTACTTAATTTCATGTTTACGTTCATTTAGAAGCGAGTGTATACGATTTTATGGCTACACTATTTACTCGATCTCATATAAACACATGATTGTGACTATAGGATAATACATACAATAAAATCATGAAATGATAAGCTAAATCAAATAGTGAATACTTCAATAAAATTCACTAAATTGTTGCCGAACCAACTTCGTGTCTATGTGTCGTAGGAGGAAAGCTGCACAGACTAGTTGAAAATTACCAACAGTGTACATGGATAAGATTTCGACTGGAACACACACATTATTTGTTCTGATGGTCAACTCGAATTTAGTTGATGTATTTGTACCAATTCTGCATTTTTGATTGTCGTTATTTTATTCATTAATGTGCTATCTATTTTAGAAATACTATATCAAATACGCAATGTAGTTGGTTTCTAATACGTATTCACTTAAAACCGTTTAATGCTTACCGGTACTCACTATTTATTCTCATGAGACTACATGTATTGGTGATCTATGATAATATAATCAATAATATAACTAAGTTCGAGCGAACAGGTACCTACATTTAGTTGGTATTTGCAAATACATCTATAGTGAGTCAAAGTGACGCAGAAACTACGTTCATATGCATATATGTGTGCCTACATCAATGACGAGATGTAATTGATGCTGGTTTTAGTTTCATTTCCACTTGCCTCAAAAAGGCACTATTATGTGCTCTGGTTTGCATCAGAACATTAAACCATACAAAGTGCTTTAACCAAAATATTTTCTGTTTTATGTGTTATTCATTATTTTAATGTGTATGCAAATTATTGTTAAATGTTTGGTAAA
This sequence comes from Dreissena polymorpha, assembly GCF_020536995.1. Lineage (NCBI taxonomy): Eukaryota > Metazoa > Mollusca > Bivalvia > Myida > Dreissenidae > Dreissena > Dreissena polymorpha. The sequence goes on from NC_068357.1 coordinate 26,325,706, forward strand.
AAATCTGGAAAAAGTGCAAAAAAATTGGAAAAACGTTTTATTTATATGTGTTTGTAGTCTTTTTGAGTTTCGTGTCTAGTATGTTTTTTTTTTCTAAGAATTACGCACATTTAGGAAATTAGTTTTATTAGTTTCAATGTTTCATTTAGTTAATATTTAGTTCGTTTTTACAGGTGCGCGGTTAGTGATTGACTCAAACATGGATCTCACTTTTGTGTTGTGCACGGTGGCAGCGCTTTCTGTGTATGCGAATTCCCAATACATGAATGGAACTGAAGGTAATCAAGTGCTTTTGTTTTCATGAGCTTCTTTCTTTTACATAACGCACATTGAATCGTTAAGATGATCTTTTCATCTGCTTGATTAACAAGATAAACGTGTATGTGCTGATTACAAGTACACTGAATATATCGTCTCCCGCTTATATAACCACAATACTACTGTTGTATTTTCAATAATTAAAATCGTTTACAGCTAGAACACTCGTGTAAAAAGACGATATTCATTCATGAAAGTAAATGTTTACTTTTATAAGACGATAAGACGATACATTTCATTTAAGCAGATACTAACACTCATTTTGACGGAAAAAAGTCGTGCCATATTGATGTTATTGCTTATACGCTTTGGCATGAAGCCATGCTTTCCTTTCAGAGAAGGGCCTCATCTTTACTGCGAGAAACACCAGGGGAACCAGAGCAGCACTCTGGCACTTACCCACGATGCCCCCGTACGATGAAGTGCCGGAAACGGTGACTATAGTACCGTTTAATGATCGTTTCCTACAGTTCTACAGCCTCGATGTCGACTTTAGGAAGAAGATCGTTTACATCTACGATAGGCATTACAGGTTATAATGAAATCCTACGTATTCATCTAAGCTCTTAGAAGAACATGATATATTGTCTCTTCATTTCAAGAATCGAAAAATAAGATTTTATAGTACACTGCATGTTTTCAAATATTCCAAAAATTGACGTAATGGCGCTTGCTCTAAGAATACGTAATAGCTTTATGGTAACGTTTTTAAATATGCTAAGTGTCACAGGCCGTTATTGTTTTATCCTTATCATACCAATGAATGCAATTTCAATTCAAATGATGTCATTGGAAACCATCGTCTTATTTAAATTTTACTTTAGTAAGCACAGGTGGTTAGCGTGTGGCTATGCTATTAATTAGTGAAAACATCATTTTGAATGATAAATAATCATATTATAACGAAAAATCAACTTGTCTGAAAAAAAATATTTCACTATCAAATATATATATAACAAGGTATGCAACTCAAAATCAGCCCAAAACGGGGTGCATCGCTTTGAACAGCCATATCTTCATCAATTTTGCAGCGATTTTCACGATTTCGGTCTTATTCAACGCAGAAATGAATTTCCTTTCTGGAAATGTATATGTCTTGCAATATTTTTACAAATGCTGGGTCAACTTTTAAGAAATAACACGATACACAACACGCATGACCCAGTTGACAGTGATCATGTATTCTTTATGAATGAAATCTCCAGTTGTAAAGACACACCTCCGCATTGGACCAATGAAATCACTCGTATGTTTAAAATGTCAGTTAGTTGAAATGTATGTAAACAAAGGTTTCAAACGGCGCTGGACAGTTAGTCTTGATGCAGAATGTAACGACAAGAACGGTAATAATGTTTTTTCATACGTTTTATTGAATTATGGTATCGAACTACACGAACTTTATAGGGAAGTTGCCCTTTACTCCGTGAAGATTTCAGTCTTAAAGACAGCATGATCACTGTCAACTGGGTCATGCGTGTTGTGTATCGTGTTATTTCTTAAAAGTTGACCCAGCATTTGTAAAAATATTGCAAGACATATACATTTCCAGAAAGGAAATTCATTTCTGCGTTGAATAAGACCGAAATCGTGAAAATCGCTGCAAAATTGATGAAGATATGGCTGTTCAAAGCGATGCACCCCGTTTTGGGCTGATTTTGAGTTGCATACCTTGTTATATATATATTTTATAGTGAAATATTTTTTTTCAGAAAAGTTAATTTTTCGTTATAATATGATTATTTATCATTCAAAATGATGTTTTCACTAATTAATATCATAGCCACACGCTAACCACCTGTGTTAGTAAGCAGTATTTTGTATTTTGTAATGCCATAAAAATAATCGTGCTTTTTATGCTGACCTAAAATACGAAATTGTTGACTGTCTGAACACACCACATGTATTATTATCCGACAACAAACTAAGAGATCCATCGATCATTTGATCAATTTTGAGGGTCGCAATGTAATTACTATTTAAGTGACAGTTTATTATACAATTTGCATTTCATTAATATGGTATTATATAAACTGTCATATACGATCAAAAGAAGCAAGAATGAGGTGTATTCTCATGTCAGCGCACAAAGTTTGAATGTGTTTTAAATGTGTTTATTTCAAGATCGTTTGCATTGATACAATGACTTTTTAGTACACTGTTTTAACTGTGTAGGTCGCTTCTAGCCGTTGAAAATTACACAGCAAGTATGGATAACATAGCAAGGGAAAAACCCTTCCACCTTGGTGTTTCAACCGGTACTGTTCAGGTATTAAATAACATTGTCTTGCGTACCAAGAGGTTCCTAAGTCATGCAATTTTACGTAGGAAGACATAATTATATTCTTTAAAAAGATGAATATATTTATAACAAAGATTTCTAATTTTGTAAAAAAAAATTGAATAATATTTTTAATTTTGATTGTTTCAATTCAATATATAGTTTTTGTCCGATGTTAGGAGTTACACTTTAAAGTATTATTTACATGCACGAATTCTGTACACACTTCATACACTTCTTTAGAATTAATTGTAATCCGGACGTAAGTGCTATCAATTTAATAATGGAATTGTTATCATACAACCTTAGAACGGACAGACAAAGTGTGTAATCATAACCAGAAACATTTACATGGAAACGTGTTTTTATTTTGCAATTGAGCTGTTTGATGAGCTTGAAAAGTCGAGTATGTCATCTGATTTCACAAAGAAACACAAAATTAATCTAAAACTCTTTGGATATGTTCTTTATGAAAACAAATATAAAGTGTCAAAACATAAAAGATCTGAATGCATTTATACGTTTCATATACACCCACAAAATTCACGTGGAACTTACTTCCTCATGTGTATTCCACCTTTGTTTAGAGTGCATGTCACAGAATATATATTTTTATCATTGAAAATTGTTCTCAAATCTTTTTATGATTTCCTCTTTTTTATATATATATAAAATCTTAATTTCGCCTTTCAAAATCCACAGATCGCCGTTGATTGGTTGTCGCACACAATCTATTGGACCGACTCCACCTATCGTTGGATTGCTGCCGCCCCTGGGGCAATTGAAAAGATGGACAATGACATCTACAAAATCATTGCCGATACGAACCTCTACCATCCTGATGGCATGACGTTGGATCCTCTTGATGGGTACGAAACGGCTGGTAATTGACGAAATGAATAGTAATCTGGTGGGAGTCGTAATCCATAAAGATGCGTAGAGGCTGTTCAAAGTTCGTACATCTACGTACATTTAATCAATCGTATCTATTTGATTGAAGAATTTACGGTAAGGGCGAATTTTTCAAAGTACATATTCGTTAAGATTGCTACAACAAATGTGTGGGCCTAAAATACGAATAAGAAGAGGAAGTAAATATGTTGAGTGAGATCTCGTAATTGTCTAAGTGGGAACATTTCTATTTAGTAAATGCTTTATGCAATACTGATGCTATTTCCGCATTGTTTTTGTCATGTACGAGTGAAGCATGTTATTTATATAATGCGTCTTGTAAAATGTATATTAAGTTATATGCATCACAGTTTCCTCTTCTGGACGGACAGTGGTCTTTATCCAAAGATTGAACGATCAGATATGGCCGGAAGAGACAGAAAGACCCTTATCACAAAAGGTCTCATTTCACCAATATCATTGGAAACGGACATTGCGAACAAACGAATTTATTGGATAGATACAGCTACAGAAAACATCGAATCTTCGAAATACGACGGTACCGACAGGTTGACATTAAAACGGATAACATTGTCAACGTTGTTTGATCTCGCAATTTTCAGGGTAAGTGAATTGTTGTGTAGGTATTCTGTTTGTTTGTGATCCGTGAAGTTAATCGCAATAACTTGTTTATTATGTGATAGCCTTAAATAAGCTCGCACAAAATTAAACAACGAAACTTTGGATATTAAACAAGTTAAAATGTGTGAAACGATTAGATTCACAATGACTATTCCGAACATTGAAACATCATTCGCAACATTCGTTACATTAAGTTCATCGTAATTGTTTAAATCGTTCATGTTTCTTCATAACTAAAAGAGACTCAGTTTAAACGCAAGAAAAACTGCATAATATGGTACAAAATAATGTGTCGCACGTACGTATGAAACTACAACATTTATATCTACTATGAGTATTTTCGTCAATGTAAAAATGATTAATAGGACATTGCATTATCAATCATGACATATCTAGCCGAGGTTATATCCACTTTTCAGGATGTACTCGCCGTCACGGATATAAACAGCAACCGCATAATGTTTTTTAACACGACCAATGGCGAAAAAGCCGCAGCGAGCATTTATTTATCAAGATATATAACGTACAATATAGCGACTTATTTCCTAGAAAGCCAACCATTGAGAGCAGATGGCAAAGGTATTTACATTTCACTTAAATTTTACACCACGTTTGGTATTTATGTGAATTGAGTCCGTATTGAACTGTAAGCTTCATTATTCAAGCAGTTTTATATCTACGGCATCATTTTTTTTCATTTGGTTGTATCGGGGCATATAGTTAAGGCATATTCTGTCCTCCTGACTGTCTTTCTTTCCGTCCGTCCCTGATTTTAATTAAACAAATACTACTTTGGTTTAGGAAGATATTTAATAGATACTTCTTTTTTCCGTATATAAAGTTTCTTAACAAAATTTACAGTGCAAGAACGATAGCTGATTGTTCAACATTCACAAGAGTATTTTTTTATATTACATAATCATATCTTTTGCGGACAAACCCCCCCCCCCTCCTAATATTAAAACGATTATTAAGGTCTTAAATGCCCGAAACAACTTATTTTTAAATATTTTTTATATTAAGATCCGTGCCTCGCTTTGAACTGCACACATATGTGCATTACAACAGCAACAGGAGGAGAGTGCGCATGCGCGGAAGGCTTCGTTTTCAATCAATCGACCAACTCGTGTGACGGTAAGTTTTCAATTGAAAGTTATAACAATGGGTAATTTTCATACATAATGAACATTGTTTAAGCTAATAAAATATACATTACATGTATAAGATAGGAATACAATTGTGTTGGATTATTGATTTGTTACTACTTGTAGCTGTCGGTAAGTTAATGTTTACAGTAAACTGGATAAAGGACTTAAAATCTTATAATAATAATATTGCGGTGAACAATTCAAATTATCATCGTGTGTTTTTCAATACATACGTTAACGGAACAAGCGGTACACAAATTTGTCCCTGCGAAATCCTCTTAAAATCTTAAGTTTGATGCAATGCTATTGTTTGTTACATGTGTATGTAATTTAAATAGCATGGTTTATTTATATAATTAAGTAGTAAATCCATAGATTTGCGATTGGTAATTAACAGAGAATAGCAAAGTGTATCACAGAGCCATGATTCTTGCCGACGACACTTCCATATGCCTGACCGACATTCGAGTGGCTGCGGACACAAGCTATGTCTGTGTCACCATATTTGATTTCGATACCAGCTGGGTATGAAGTTTTCAAGATTTTTACAAAATTGTTTCTTATGTAAATCGTAATGACGGTTTTTGTTAAAGTGTCATTCTACTAAAACCCGCAACCTGTTTTCTATAGACAAACAATTAAAATAACTATGTTAATCTGCAACAAAACATTCGCAAAATTAAATGGTGTAAATGTAGATAACTTTAATAAATTTCAACGAAAATGATCCATACGCATGTTTCACGCTTTACAATCACATAATTTCGTATCAATAAAATCAACATAAGGTGTGCAGTTTTAATAATTAAATATGCACAAAATGTCTGCGTTGGTTAGATAAGTGTTTATTTGCATGCGTTAGAATATAGCTTCACTGCATTTACTTTAATTATTCACTTTAAGTTTATGAATGAGTCGGACGTTTTTTGTTTACGTCAAGGGAACACATGACTGTATGCTTTTGGCGATGAATGAAATAGTTTTTATAGTTTAAATACGGATTATATTAGTCTAATGATGTACATAAAACATAACGACTAAGCATTTGTTATCGGGTAAAAAAGCTAATGGTTGGTCGTTCCGATACTTGTGGTTTTATTCGTACGCATCGGAACTAGAAAAAATCGATAATTCACGCAATAACAAACAAAAAGCCGGAAATCATATGAACATTCATCTCATTTTAAACATAATCATCATTTTGCACTTATTTGTATTTGCGGAGTATTTGAATGAAACACTTATAATGTTTTTATTGTAACTAACTAGAAATATGATTCAAAATGTATTTTTCAGTTTCCAAATAATACCTTGCCGCCTAATGAAAGCCGTAAGTTTTTTTTGTTTCTCAGATTTATCAGGAACTAAACGTTTAAAATCATATAGCCTCAGACTTGCCCGGTTAAAAGTTCTTTACCTTGTATACCGTCTTTCTACGCTGTTAGCGTTGGATGGGCCCTTAAATCTCCTCCGCGCAGTGATTGCAGATGACGGTGTTAAAGGGGCCTTTTCGTGTTTTGGTAAATTAACAAAATTGAAAAAAGTTGTTTCAGATTCACAAATTTTCGTTTAAGTCATTATATTTGTGAGGAAACAGGAATACTGAACACTTACCATACACTAAAAAGCCATTATATGCATCTTTTGACGATTTAAAAACCTGAAAATTATAAAGCGTTGCAACGCGAAACGATTGAATATTTCGGAGAATGTTGATGTCGTTATATTTTGTGAAACTACGAGGAGTTCTTATATAAAGTATAAAATACATATCTCATTGTGTGAGGACGGATGGCCGAGTGGTCTAAGTGGGCGACTTTTACTCCAGGGGTCAGTGGTTCGAGCCCTAATGAGGGTTATTTTTTATACTTTTTTGTTAAATTTTATTCTTGAGTTTATACTGGAGCTTTTTGGATCCTATGTTTACATTTATAAATATAAAGCATTTAATGTCAAACTTCAAAACATGCCAAAATCTGTGAAAAGGCCCCTTTAAAGAAGTCGTAATTGTGGGAAACTTTCTGAATATTTTTTTTCTGCCGATACAAACCGACGTAGTGAAGGTTTATATATTGTGATTTTCCGACTTCGTTACTACCATATTAGTGGAATATTGCGTATTTGTACATTTATTCAGTACGTTAATATGGCACGAATTTGACGCATTAAAATGATGTATTTAAACATATGGAGGTGTATCCAAACTAAAACGTGTCCAAATCAGTAAATAGTCAGGTCAATATACACTTTGACCCCCCACCAAACATTGCTACAAGGTATTTTCACTGATCCTGGTAGGGTAGCACGTACTTTAGAACATATCAAACGTTTACCTTAATCGGACCACTAGAAAATTGTTTTTTTTTTAAGATGACGTCCAAGTTGGCCGCCAAAACATATTTATGATCATAACTATGTAACTATCCACTCAAATTTTATGATTTTGGGATCTATACCCAGGTTTCGGGGACCAAAGAACACATTCATATCATCAGACATAGTGTAAGTTTATTATTTATTTACCCAAAAAATCTATCCAAAAATAGCCACCGCCACAATGAGAAGGATCACAAGTCCATAACGTTTGACTCAAAGGTATTGATTTTTATGTAAAACGCCATAGTTTTGGAGACAAAGAACACTTTGATTGAATTGTTGATATCACTAAGCAGTTGATTCATAATGAAATCCAATTTATGACATTCAGCTGTCCACTATCACCCGATTCACAATCTGTATCTTCGCCGATTAACGTTGTGGGGCTATGACGGGATCATTCCACTGTTGCTTTGACAATATCAACGTCTGCATCCCTTGGTAACACAAGGACATTACATCCCCTTTAGTCAGAGCTATGCTGATTAGAGCAATCATGTCTGCCTTTTGTTTTTGTAATGAGAAAAAAGTCCTCAGTTTTGCATGATCATTCTGCTCTTTGTTGAAACTCAAACTCGGGTTCACATTTTTGTCCTCGACCCTGGTGTGTGATATCTTTGAAAGAATTACCATCACTGTTGCTTGTCCATGAAATCTGCATAGGACTCGGCTTTGTGTCGCCCTTTTTCCATGGTAAACCTGAAGCAAAGAACCACCATCAAGCACGTAACAATCTGTTCAGGAATACAGTTCATCACAGCCTCTCTTGGTACATTTACAGCTTGATCTCTCATTGACTGAATGAATTGAGGCTTGTCTGCTTTACGAAGAATGCTCTTTACTTTAAAGAGGACATGATGATGGGGACTCGGTTCATACGAAACTATGTCTTCAAGGGAAAGGTCTCCAGATTTTGACACTACCAGGAAACGCTGAAACAGAAGGGCAGGATCAGTAGCACGGTCTTTAGCAATCTTAAGAGCGGAGCTTTTCCGATGTTGGGATATGTCTGTTCTATTTGATTTATACCAAAGTCGACTTTCTTATAATATATCTTATAATCTTGTTCCTAATCTCCTAAAATGCGTGAACATCTTATCCAGCAAATATAAAGTTTCAGAGTATGGTCAGCTGTGTAGAGTGCACAGGTTGTAATCTTTGTCTGCATTTTATCGAGATCAGAAGCATCTATTTTGATGCGCACATCAGTTGGGTCTTTGTGTTGTGGTACTTGAAGTATAGGACAGGTCTGTGAAATCCTGCATCGCACTGGTGTACTCGGCTGTTACAGGTGCAGATAGGATCCAAAGGTTTGGCATTTCCTCGGTGTTCCTACTTCCGCGAATGAGACAACCTGTGTTCTTAAGAGACCTCATCAATGTTTGCTCAATGGCAAGATCACTTCCTAGCCCAGCCCAACAATGATTGCTCCTACGAACAACGTGAAAAATAAACCAACTTTCGATAAACTTCTGGGTGCGTTTTATATAGGCTGCGCATCGGCTGAAGATAGTTTTAAGCAGATCGCAGGTAATTGAAGTAATCAGGTGCAGCAAAGACGGAAAGACAACTGGATACTGCTTGCAAATGCATCATCCAACAGTACGACCCGTTCTTAACATGCATACCATTAGCAGTCTTTGTATTTTGGGCAAGTTCATGTTTCTCATTCTCGAGTTTGATCAAAATCTCAGAACATGAAGCATCTGCGTGTACACCTCCTCTGCCTGATCTAGCAGTATCTGAATCTCGAGATCTTCCTGATATGAGCTAACTGTGAAGGCACTTGTCAACATGAAAATGGCCCAACAAAGCTCTCTGGACAGCTTTCCCTGTCAAAATGTGCACAATGGCATTTTCCCCATAGACAGTCTCAAGAACGTTTTTGAGACCAGGTCCCCCAATGAGGAATCCAATGGTCTCTTGCAAGTTCATGTGTGTATGAAAACACCCCAACATCATAAAAACACTTTTTAGGCAACTACTTTGTGGCACATCAATGATGATTTCGTCAGCCTTTCAATACAAGCGTTGGTCAAACATAACAACGGTGGGAAGGTTGTGCTGCATTGAAAGGTTACAAACAGAGTCTAATGTTTACAGAATGCAGGACTTATCTCCAGACTACAAATGATCATACGCACGAATTTGACTGACAACTGCTCAGGGTGCTGACTTTCCTTATGCAAAATATGCATAATTCCCTGCCAATTCGGTGAGACCCGCTTGTCATATTCCAAAAATCACGTCAGGTCCTCGAATACTACCACATTACAACCATGCCTTGCCAACCAGTACTCCACGATAGGAGTTTTGTTTTATTTCTAGTGTTCAGCTCTGTGGCCTGTTTTCGCGGATTCAGAAAATTTGCAGCATAACTTTAAATGTTTCTATCATTTGTGTTCTGCTGAAAACATTTTAATGTACTTTAGTACCAGCCTCAATAACATGATCATTTTTCCGTTTCACACTAGCTCCATTTATTCCCTAAACTCTCTTCCACTGAATAGCACCCCAGTTATTCTTGGAAATCTCAATCTCTTTGCATATTGGACATAAATCTAAGTCTGGACCTGTTTGCACTCATAATAAATCATTCATAACAAACAGAGACATTAATTACTTGTTTAATGCTCTGATTTGAAATGCTGCAATTTACACAGAAAGGGCCTAATATAATGGCATTGTTGACGCAACCTAAAAAAACAAACAAGTATGAGGCAGTGTTTAGCACACGCATGTATGTTATATTTGTATTATGGTGGTCTTTTTATATTAAGTTGTTTATTACGCTTAAGCTTAAATAACGGAATACTAAGTTATACTAGGGATACATATTTAAAACAAAACATGGAAAGCTATTTATTATAAAATTGCGAAAAAAATAATAAAACGGTCATTGTATTTGCGGTCATTCGGACGCCTTGTTGGATTTATCTGTTACGTAATAGACTTACATATTTTTTATTATCTTAATGTGTTCTTTGCCCCCTAAAACCTAAGTATAGACACAAAAAAATTTGAGTGGATACTCACATAGTTATCAACATTAATACGTTTTCGTTGTCATCTGGGACGCCATCTTGAAAAAAAAGATTTTTCGGTGGTCCGATTTTTGTAAACTTCTGATACGTTATTAAGAATTTTCTATCCTACCAGGATCCGTTTAAATACCTTGTGTAGCAACTTTTGGGGGTTTGGTGTTATTTTTTATATATATTGACCCGACTTAAAGATGTTTGCAAAATCATAGACATAACACTGATAAACACATTTATTTACAGTCATGATAACGATAATTTAATAAATAAGTAATGTATATAAACATTTTTTTTCTAAAAAAGCGATTGAAACATTAAAAAAGAAAATAAAAATGTAAAAAATGTTTGAAAAGAATACTTTAAATTTAATTTTGTACTTTTAGTTAGACTAGATTTTTAAACACGAATAAGTTTAAGTTTCACATATTTATATGTGTAGTATTTCATTCTTGGGAACTTTATATAACTATTCAGTCTTTTCCGAATTAACAACGAGACAAGACTAATAAGGAAATACTGGATGTTTGTGCTATAGATAGTTTCTATCATTACAAGCCCAATTTCATAGTTCAAACACTAAAGACGTGCAATTTACCTATGGTTAATCTTTAAGTTTTGAAAAACAAATTGAGACTCATTATTCGTCTGTATAAGATAGTGTAAACTGATGTAACAATTATCTGAATATGATATGTGGTCTAATAATTGTCATTTACTGACATACATGTACATTTCCATGTAAAATTATAAACAAAATGTGAAGGCATATCCTATTGATTTCTTCTTAAAAAACAAGACCAAGTATAACGATTGTTTCTGAATGGTTTATGTTGAAAACATTAAAATAGTTAAAAAGTTGATTTTTTTATATATTAAACATAAGATTATTGAGCAAACGTATAACAATCAAATCCTTTCAAAACTATTTTTTAGGATCGACAATAGCTTACTTGGACGTAAGCATGAAGAACCGGGTACTGTACATAGCTGACAGCAGCGGACATATCTTCAGACGTTCGGTTGACCTTCCGAAGGAAGACATTGCCCTAGATCTATTGACTACAGCAAGTGGCAGGATAACAGGTAGAATCAATAAACAATGTCAAAACATCATCACATAATCAAACAATATTCTTCGTAAATTTGAGTATTAAAATACCGTTTAAATATATAATCATTACGTATACGCAAATGAAAGTCCTCTAGTTTTAAGTTGTGTCTACTTCAACTTTGCCTCGATCTCATCCAGGCATCTCGTCACTCATACATGTAGAACATTATAACAAAACAACAAATCACATCAATCGTTAATGAAAAACAAACAATAATAAACGTTAAGCATATATTCTTTCGTAATTAATAGTTTTACCAAATTAAAGCACGTTCGAAAATTCAATCATCACATAATCAAACTATATATTTCGTCAATTCGAGTATTGAAATACCGTTTTAATATATAATCATTACGTATACGCAATTAAGAGTTTTCTAGTTGTGTCTACTTCAACTTTGCCGCGATCTCATCCAGTCATCTCGTCATTCATTAGGCTAATTAAAGTAGACATTAATATTTTTATGAAGATATCTTCGAACGAAATATTGTTTCATTAGTTTATTTTCACACCGCATAGAAATAATCTTGTCACCATCGGTGTAGAGCTATGAAAATGCTATTAATTTATACATTTATAGTTTTTTTTTTATATTTTAAACAACTATTTGAAATTCCGCAAATATGTGTACTATAGGACTAGCATACGATTGGACAGATAACAATTTATACTGGTCTCAGTCCAATGGAGCGATATTCGTAATCAACGTCGATGATAGTGCCACGAGACGCGTGTTGGCGAATGCTGGAAATATTACAAACCTTGTTGTGGTGCCACATGTGAGGTAGAAAAAAGGCAAATTGGCCACAAATTGTATTGAGTGGCCGTTACCATATGTAAATTATCGTGCATTGTTACGATAAGTTCCATGATCGCATCGATAGGTGCCGGAACTTTGAATGTAATATTTTAAGTAAGAAAAAACATAAGCCTTAAAAATCGTATGTCAATTCAATGCTTCTTCCGTCAAAGTGATAACTATTATATTTCAATGTTTTGCTAAACAAAAAACATAAACATAAACATAAATATAAATAAATAGGTGAACAACTTCCAAGAGCTTATATAGAACAACTAATTGATCTAGTATATTGTTCCGTATATCTGTATAGGCGCCTTGGCTTTACGACTGCTGGCACTATTAAAGCAGTTCTTATGGACGGCACAAATATGACGACAGTGTTTTCAGAAGAAAATTCGAATACAACGATTTCGGAACTTGTCGTTGACTATGACGAACACATGTAAGAAGATTATTATTGTGTGATATATGTTGCAAATAACGATATCTACCATAATGTCAATATTGCAACGTTCAATGCATATTAGGCATTAGATGTGTGGATGCAGTAGAATGTATACCCCGTTATATCGTAAATGTTGTTATATTTAGTCTTCACAGGCTGTAGGCACTAGAGCTGTTTATGTTACGTAAATGAAACATGATAACGATCATTCTTATAGCTAGGTTGTTTAAATATGTTCTGAAGCTACATCGATAGCCAGAAAATGAAATATCGTTTATAGATTGACAGAATTTTGATGAAAATACATTTAACTTAAAAACATATTTCATCATCGTTTTGATAGATAACCGATACTTAAGACTCTCGAACACTAGAATTTTGTCTATACTATTCAATTCTTGCATCACGTTTGGCTCTGATTTGTATCATTTTCTGTCTGAATGTTTGATGCTAGTTTGGTGTGTGATAATTTTTTGGTATGTGTTAGTGTCGGCTAGCCCTCGAAAAGGTTTTTACCCCCAATGAATTGATTCGACCGTTCCAAGGCGATGCTCGAAGTTTTGATCGTTGTATGTTTTTATTGGTGTTCAGTTTTAATAGTAAAGGGAATGACATTCTCTCCTGATTACATACTGAGGATATATCTTAAATATGGCAGTGAAGACGATACATTGGAATCATGTGTGAAAAAAAACCCTCATAAAATACATTTGTTTACCTAGTCGATATTGTTTAAAACAATTGAATGGATTATAAAACGGTTTAAAAATACTACGTATCTTCTTTATAGAATTCTTACGCATTATAGGTTTTATTGGGTGTCGACGAGCTCCACAAGAACTTACATGTACAAGATGACGATTTACGGCAATGAAACTAGAACGACAATTAATAGCAATATTGATCGGACTACGTCCTTAATAGCAGTTTATAAGGTCAGTGCAAATACAAACGCACATAGCGAAACTTATGAGTGAGGAAATTTGTCGGAGCTACGCTATTTTCACTGTCAATGCCGTTTTTAATTTGAGCAGTGATTATAACTAGTCATATAGATATATTGATTTTAAAGAAATTTAGCATATGACGTTTTAAAGGATAATAATACAAGATTTCTAACGAAGAAGCTAATTGTCTATGCATAAGAAAGCAAAACATTTCTTTACAGAGAATTGTTAAAAAAACATAACTTATAAAGACATAAATTCATATAAACATGTACGTTGTTTTGGTAGAAAATATAAAACTTGTGTTCAAGCATTATATATAATAATATAAACTAGCTTATGATTACCAATGAGAATATGATACCGTAACACTTTATTGAATTTACTACATAAAATGTAGGGATATATCAAGTGGATGTACCCAAACCCTGTTAGCTCTAGGAGGACTTACTACAAGTCAGTTTCTAAACTGGCACCAACAGCTACCACGTCGGGCTCCTTTAATTTGCGGGCAGTGGCGCTGAAGATGCTGGACGCAAGCGTTCAAAATATGGAAACGGGTGAGAAAAGCCACTGAGATCAATCATGTTCTCTTATCACTTACTGACTTTTCATATTGGTACAATTGCCTGACTATTGGTTTAATTTAAACATAAATGAAACTTCATTCTGTGTTTTAAAATGAGTTATATTTGCCAACCATTTCGTAGGCTAAGGAACATATATTTTTGCCACTAAGACAAATGAATTTTTTATGTGATCAATGCGCATTGATACCAGTACATTTGCCTCAAGGTTGGTTTATTGTTAAGACTAATAAAGCGAAAGTTTGTGTTTAAATATGATTCATGTTTGAAAAACGAAAATAAATAGGCTCGAGAACAAATACGTAAACCATACAGAACTTTAAAACATGTAAGTGTTAAATAGATTGTTCTAAATAACAAATTATTTTAATGAAATAATTATTCCAGTTGACTATAAATAAATATAACAAACCACTACGAACATTGCAATTTTTTAAATAGCGCTTGTTCATAGCCTACAGACAGTTTTTAAATGGGTGAAAACAAGTTTTAAGTGTTTGAGTCCATCTCTAAACTCATATAATTGTGAAATTTCTTGATAGTTCCTCGTTGCGTGATTGCTCTTATTGTGTATTAAATTCATGGATGAGCCATATAATAACACAAAAACGACGCCAACAAACTGGCAGTCATAAGTATCAATTTTCACGATTTTCATTTATTGCAGATAAGTGTGCTTATCTTAATGGCGGATGTGAACAGATATGCATATCCTACCACACGGATGAAAACACGTTCGAGAGAAAATGTGAATGCTCTGCTGGTTACACTTCTGTTAATACAAACTGCATTTTGAAGAGTAAGCTATATTCCATAGATAAATTATAGTCTGATTAACGGGCGTATGTGATTGCAATTCTATTATACAAGCAAGTTAACCACTTGAAAATATATTTACAGTATTCATGTACATAACCTAGATATACGCTAAATATTGTAATGGGCCCAGTTGAACGACGAAATAAGGTAACAATATGTTAACCTCAGACCAAAATACAATACATTTTGAAAGAAATGTTATTATCAAAACATTTCAAATTGTTCGAGCAAACAAATCTGTTTGCAATTAGCCCATATAAAAAGAAGAGTAAGCAACTAAGTCACATACATACCTTGATTCCAAAAAGAAAGATTGTTAGCTCAACTGGCCGTTTAATTTTTGGACAACCAGGTCATGTTCTGTACACAAATTGAACAACATGGAACACATTATCCAAAATCAATGACACATACAGTTTTGATTCTAGTTGCAATAACTCAGCGATATGTCATAAATTCGATGTAGCATTAAAATAACAAAAGTCTTTTGCACAACGTATACATCCTTTAAATTTGTCTAGAAGAAATTAAAAGATTTGTACAAAAACATGTTTGAATGACTCTATCCTATCAAGTGATCACCTCTTTAAAGGTGTTCACCAACCAGTGCGAAAACATCGCCCCTTGATTTACATTGGGGTATAGGAATGTATATATAAATATTTTTGTATCAGAGACTTGGACTGAAATAGTTCTTACCACACGCTAAACGAATCTTGATTGTGTATTTTATAACATTCCTAGTGCTAACATAATGTAAATATAAGCAATTTAAGACTCGATTGGGTATGCAAATGACACTCATATATATTATATTATTATGACAGGGAATTTCAACTTTAATTCAGCCTCCTCCATAAGTAATATATGCAAGCAGTGCATACAATATAATATTACAAAATTCATTTTTTCAAGTGCAGACATCGGTTAATATATGCGACATACTTATGAGCACTGTATCTATGAATACCAACCCTTCTATTGAAACAATTTCAAAAGGAGAAATTATCGAAACAATTCTATTATTTTTGAATGCAGTTCACATATTAAGCATAACAATCACACTATTTGACAGAGAGCTTTGCTTTAGAACCTCACTATCCCTTTCGATTCTTATGTGTTTTTAATTTCCCCATTATAACAACTGCTATACGTACTTCTCCGCGAAGGATAAGAACTATAATCCCATCCATTCCAATGCCCTGTACGTGTAATCAAATATTATACGCATATTCTGTTTTATTATATACTGTTTGAAAATGATCTTTATTATGTTGATCCATACATACGAGCCCCGTAACAACTGGACAGACAGCAATTTATACTTATAACAACATTATTGTTAGTCCCCAAAGTACAAATAACGATCAAATGTATCAGGATGATACCTATATGCCGTACGTCTACTGTCTACGTGCAATTGCATCGTTGTCAGAATGTATTGTCAGTTTTTATAAGATTATGAATATTTGTCAGCGTATCAGGAAAGCAAAACTCTTAGTTAAGGTGCGCGAGCAATACAAAACTTGGGCGAATGCAATTATGGTTTTATTACTTCGAAAAATCGTTGTTTATTATACGATATACAACTTATTAAACTATCACTATTTATTGAGTTTGAAAATGATCAATAAACACAGGTTTAACACTACTGATGAATTTTCAGCAATTTCTCCGGTGGACTTTGCAATTGTCTACGATACGACATATACGAATGTCATGCAGATTGACCTTAGGACGAATGAGCAGGCTGTCGTTCCTTTGAAGGATGTGTCCTATGTATTTGGGCTCCTCTACGATATTGAAACCAAACGGATCATTTGGTCTGAGCGTGGGAATCCAATTGTATACAGCGCTTTCTTGAATGGAACCGGTGTCAAAGTAGTCGGAAAAACAGGTACAATTTTAACATCTAAAATACCCACACGTAAACCGGGGAGTCCAATGTATCTCACAACACACAGATACAGCTTGTGTCACGACTAAATGGGAGCTTTAAAGAGTTTTGTATTTATTCGTTTAATAGTTTCTTTAAGAGCATTGTATTGATTAAGAATACAATTATTGTTCACGAAACACATTTACTATTAAGTGTCCCTAATTGCGGCATGTCTCTCTAAAAGCAGTCAGGCCGGAAATGAGATATATGTAATTTAAGGTTAGTTTATTTGTGTACCTGAACTTATGCGTCGATTTGAGAAAAGGCATACACCGCGAGGTTAGACTTTATTGTTCCGCAGGTATATCACATGACTTTCAAAAAAACTGTAACGACCTTTATTCGTGACACAATAACTTAATACATCGGTCGATCGTGTGGCACACGTGGAACCTTGTGTTAAAAAGTAAATTGCTTATGAACACATTGAATTAATGAAAACTGACGAACATGGCAACGAATTGGGGCTAGATTAAATGGCTAGCATAACCTCTCACATAGTCATAAATCAACGAATGGTACAGTATTAGCAAATATTCAAATACAATAATTCTTAATTGTTGAATTCATGAATTTTTACGCTTGATTATTTTCACATTAGTTTCCTTTGTTTGTTTACTCCTTAGGAAGCAGCGTTGTCACGCGATTTGCAAAAGACGAAACGACGGGAAATATTTATTACACATCAATGTCCACTTCATTAGACCAGCATGTGGGGGTAATAACTCCATCGGGCGACACGATATACCTTGTTGATTATTTTTTGGGAGATGCAAAGGGATCAATTGCAGTTCATCCGGGTTCAGGGTAAGGGATAATATAATTGTTTTGATGTATCCCGTACATCAATATTTTTTTTAACACGCATAGCATATTATACTGGCAAATATACATGGACAAATTGAAATAACTAATCCATTGACCGGCAAGAGCAAGTATGGATATAATGTCTTAATTTCAGATATCTTATCATTGATACAAATGTTAAAACTACTTTTTATAAAGGTTCAATTATACGTCTTGAGTGAAAAGTTTCATATCTTGAAGAAGTTAAACACTCATCATTTCATTAATTCACTAATACATAGAGAAACATTTTAAATGAATTCACAACACAGAACACATTTCGTTAGTTGTTAAAGTTGTTTTAAAAGGTAACAGTGTGATACTCGTTGACCTTTTAATTCATATTTTATTCCACTCACCAAGGAAATATCTGAGTATTTGGAGTTTACTTACAAACGTCCTAAACTGATAAATAAAAGATTTTTTGAAATGAAAAGTCGTATCGGTTTCTTCGATATTGTGTACCAAAATGGGAAACTGTGTTACCTAGTGTATATGGTGTGTAATTTTTGTGTTTAAAACATTGTGATGTTAACAATTGCCAAACGCGCGTGCATACAATTTAAAGCAGATTCTCATGGTTAGTTTTCGACTTCAGAAAAATGTACTACGTGGTGTGTGCCTATCCCAACTCTTACATAGCAGAGGCGAACATGGATGGATCTGATGTACGGAAGTTAATTACAGATGTGCACACACCAGACGGGCTTGCAATAGATTACATAAGTAAGGTGGTGCTGTTTTGACGCTTTTATAAAGCATATCCTGGTGTGTGTTTATTTATAGAAATCAAAGTTAGACCAATTGTATATGTTTGATATGTATATGTGATAAAAATTTGAATGAAAATTTACATTTTGTTTTGCTTACTAGGCACATATAACAATTTAATGATTAGGCGGGCTAAACCAAGTTTTGTTTTAAAAACTTTTTTTCAATTTACAATACAAATCAAGAAAAAACACCCAGTGTTTCTTTTTCATTTTACATTTTAACATTTTATTCGAGGAAGATTTTTAATTAGGGACATTGTCAGTAAACAATTTACAAGTGTTCATGTTTGTCGACGGATGTTATAATATAGGTTCATTCAATCGCGTAGACATTAAAATAGTTGTGCTTAACCCTTTGCGTTCCAGTACCTACGACTTTATATTGTATAGTAATGGTGGGTTCAATATTATTTACATACACAATTATGTATTAAAGGAGTTGTTACTGCCCGTGCAAAGTACAGGGGTAAGTGTCTTTTATTAAAGCTTAAAAGAAACCATTCAAAAAAGCTTTTTGACATTTTTCAGACAATTTCATTTACTGGACTGACGTGTATGAGAATACAATTCGGCGATGCAACTTAACCTTAAATGGCACCAACTGCAGTACGATCATTAATGAGACGAAATCCACAACTGTCATCATTCGCGACCTCGTGGTCGAAGGCGACATAATTTTCTACACTGGCTATGAAAAGGAGTGAGTATCTTAATTCAACACTCATTTGTAGGTAAAACATACAAAACTTTTTACAGAGGCTTGTCTACTCCCGAGTGCATAACTTTGCGTGTTGAAGCATGTATTGCACTTACTGTAGAAATAGTGACTTGAAAGTATTACTCATAAAGTGCAACTTTGAAATTTAATTTTCATATTGATTTCTTCCCTTTTTAACTCATTATAAGGCAGCAATCTCACAAACAGTGTTGTCATGACAAACATATTGATTTTATAAGTTGATATTGAAAAACTGCATTGTAATCATACGATCTATATGGTCTTGTGCACATACGCAAGCAAAATGTAACTGAGTTGTTATGTAAGAGCATATTTCATGATCACTGCTTATGGATACACATAAGCGCTTATGTCACTAGCATTTTCCCCCCGTTCTTTTGAAATATAACATCATATTATAGGCAAACTAAACACAAACATATTGTTTATGCTGTATACATATCATATACAGTTGAGGGGTATAATAAGTACTTTTTACGAAGACAGAGGTGGATATCACTGTTTGAGAGGGGTGGGGAATATTAATTTACTATACCCCGAAAGGAAGATGCATATTATATGTATTTTATAATACCAAACAAATACGCTGTATTTTAAATATAGCACGCTATTCGAACGTGCAGATGTTATATGATAATCAACCGCTCATCAAAATCAAAATTTATTTTATATACATAAATACTAGAATTAGTATTTTTGTACACATATAAGAACCACCTGAGCTTGATTGAAATATTTCGCCCACACGCGGGTTATAATATAATTATAGCTATTTTGGGATATATTACAATCAACATCATTGTATATAACAATTATTCGAGGAAATGTATCTTGCAGTTATGTTGTGGCCTACAACATGACAAGTAAAACATCACAGTCATACGGGAAGGACCTTGGTCGACTAGCCGATCTATTGATTTACACAAGCAGCTCTGTAAACAAACAACCAGGTAGTTTGTAAAGTTTTACATTATCGTATCAACAAAATAATAACTTAAAGTGTTCAACATGTACTTTATTTTCGTTGTGCTCGTCCAAACTGAAACAACGTTTAACCCTAGAAGATCAGTTTTTCAACAATAAGAAGCGAGTCGACATTTCCGTACATAAAAGATCTTTATTATTTTTAAAAACTAACGCTACGCATTTTATATTATTATGTGAAAATCAGACGAGTTGTAGTAAGTAAACCGTTATGTATTTTGCTGTACATAAATTTTAAATTGTACGAGCGTTTTTCTTATGACATGGAAATTACAAAAAAAACAGATTATTGTTCCATGCGTAGGAGTTGGTGCTCAACATTATCTACAAATGTCTGCAGAAATGTAACGCAATAACACCTTTTCGAGCGTAAACCAATCGCTAACGATTCGTTTACTGTGTGTTTTATGTATTGTAAAGGAAATTTTTAACTTGCCTTTAAGAAACTGACGGATATAAATTAAATTTATCTCTTAAAAATATTTAACTTCAATCTCCAATGGTAAGTCATATTGTAGTGAACAAAGCCTGTCAATCTAATAATGGTCGCGGTGACTGCAGTGCAGTTTGCCTTCCCAAGGGTAGTACAGACAGGACGTGCAAGTGCAACACGGGAGAAAACCTGCAGGAGGATGGACGCACGTGTAGCAATGGTATAATATACTATTTTGACGTATGTTTTGTTTGTAAAGTATACTTAAAGATTACGCTATAAGATTTAGAGCCATGCCTACTTGTAGGTCATCCTGTTAAACACATATAAAGATATTCGAATGTGTTACATCATCATTCAAATAAGTCCCGCTTATGTGTCTAGATGACCGAAACAAACTTGCAACCGCATACTATCTTATCGTGTTTAGGATAATTGTTGTGTAGTGGTATAAAATGAACAATGTATTTAATGACAATTTTAACTACAATGACAGACAGACAGACAGACAAACACTAGCATGCGTTAATTAAGATAATACAGTTTTAACGATGCAATAGGTCGCAACTAAACGACATACTGCCTATCTTTTGCAGCTGGCTGAGCCGATGTTGCATTTTTTTATCACTAAGTGTTTAATTTCGTTAACACAATATGACATGAACATTGGTATAATAAAATACAAATTAATATACATGTGCTTAAAGACGCGACCAAAAATACAATGCATGTCCTTTTTATTTAGTATATAATTGCAACTCGCTGATAGTACAGCCGGATTCTACACTGGTAACTATCAGTTCAATGTGCGAAAAGCGTCTGAACGATATGTGTGCCTTCAAATGCCCTGATGGCTACATAGTTAAGAACGCCTCGGTGTTGATGGTAAAGTGTCTGAACGATGGATGGGACATGCAAACGGAAATACTTTGTATAAGTAAGTGCCGTAATGCTGCTTTATGTGACCAGGTTACTATGTGTTTCCGAAGTCCATTAAATATTGTTGGTTGCATATGCAAATATATACACTGAATAAATGCAGGTCGTACAATGTCTAGGTAATTTACATGGATGTTGTATCACCTCAACTGATGATAATATACAATTGCTTTTCTCAGTAAATAATTGTGATATAAAATTGATCTACGGATGATTAAGACTTGTAACATTTTTCTTTATATGATAACGCGTGTTTATGAACTGAATTGGAATGTTATAACATTATATCAGTATTTCCATGTTCGATATTCCTTCAGAAAAGTCGGCTGATGCCTGTAACAACGATACTTTGAGCAATGGCAGACTGGACAACTGTTTTCTTCCTACTGTCGGCTCCACTTGTAATTTTACGTGCGACGCCGGTTACGCTAAGAGTGCCGATAATGTGATGTGCAGTAATTCTTTATTATGGTTGCCGAATGATTCCTGCAAAGGTTAATAGCTGTTTTATCTTGCTTACATGAATGTGATTTTCTTAACGTTTCGTATCATTGTATATTTTATAATTGTTTAAAAAAGATATTAATATCATTACTATTATCATTATAACTACGCACAATTCCGTTGTATAGCAACGACAACACCAACGACAACAACAATAACAACGACAACAACAATGACACCATTCAAGACAATACCACCAGCAACACTGACGACAACACTAACGACAACAACAAAAACGACAACAATAACGACAACACCAAGGACAACACCAACGACAACACTGACGACAACAACAAAACCGACAAACCGTACGACAACGCCAAGAACAACACCATCGACAACAGTAAAGACAATACCACCGGCAACACCGACTACAACACCAACGACTACACTAACGACAACAACAAAAACGACAACACATAGGACAACACCAACGACAACACCACCGACAACAGGAAAGACAATACCACCGACAACAACGACGACAGCACCAACGACAACACAATCGACAACAACAGAAAAGACAACATATAAGGCAACACCAACGACAACACCGACGACAACACTGACGACAACAACAAAAACCACAAAACCGACAACAACAACAAAAACGACAACAGCGATAACATCACTCTGCATGACCAGCGCAAACGCCATCCCTAACGGTTCCTTCAACAAAAGCTGTGTCAACCCGAAGGCTGGTCACACCTGCAGTTTCAGTTGTTATCCGGGATACACGCAAATGAACACGACGGTCAAGTGTGAAAATGACGCCAAGTGGGACCCCTCTAATCCGTGCCAAGGTAGACACAAATTCACATCAATGTCTTCTTGTGTACATTGCTTTCAGCTTAATTAATATTCGGTTTGATATTAAAAGCGATGTCAAACAATTACTGGAAACGGCATCGTTCAAACAAACCAATGTTCATTCAAAGTCGGGATATCCTTTGAATGTGATTTTGGAGGCCCCAGTTCGTACGTGAAGAGCAAGACGGTTTCAATGATAACATGCATGGTCTCCAGATCTTGTCTCGGCTTTGACTTTGCACTATAGTGATGAATTGTTAAATAATTTGGACCAAATGTTAATGTTAATAATTTTATTAAGAAGTGTAGTGTGTGAAACCCGTCTCATATCTCAAGGGTCAAGGTCAAACGTAAATGTTATATTTAAATTTTAGAACAAAAAGTGAATATGGGGGTATTTATGTCCTATGAACTCATTACTTATTAAAAAAACTGCAATTGAGCAAACGTAATTAATAACGCTGTAAATATATATATAATAACTAATATAAATTTCCTACTTATCGGTAAAACGCCAAAAGCGCACATTAAGAGTATGGGTTCACATGTATAAGTATGCCTTACCATTCGTGTCAAAAGTACAAATACGCCAACAGCTAAAAATAGATATCACCGCGGCGACAAAATTGTTACCGCGGTGACAATTTGTCACTGCGGTAACAATTTTGTCGCCGCGGTGATATATATTTCTTTACTGTGGTAACAATTTTGTCACAGAGGTGACACATTATGACCGTTGGTTTATTTTAATTATATCATTTTCCCCGTAACAAACCGATATTTTTTCAACTTTTTAAAGAGTTTTATAGACATCGCCAGCTGTATGTCCCACATCGGTTTGAGTTAATAAATGGTTAGTGAATCGTACATTATATTTGTTAAATTACACTTATTGGAATATCATCTGCTTTATCGCAATTAGATCATAGTGAATCAATTGTTAACGGCTTGTGCTATTAATCCGTTATCGCTTGTTTAACGGTACAATGCCTTCACGATATACCCGGTTGTATGACACTTATCCGGCTGTAAAAAACGCACAGACGTCGAGGCAACGGAAATTAATAAAGTTTCTGATATTGTCAACTAGATTTTAATTCTTGAATTATATACACATACTGTGACAATTCTCAAGTTACAACGAATAAAGCTTCAATTAAAAGGTTGACAAAAGATCGAGTGACATAAATTTATTTCGGTGTCGTTCTTAAATAAGTATACAGAAATGTGCATACACACAGTAGACGTATAAATAAATAGAAAAACAAATAATAAAAAAGTAAGCAAAATTGCACTACTACTTCATTATTAGACATTGCATGTAATGGATATCTATATTATCCGTGTAATTTTGAAACTTACTTTTTAACTTACTCACATACATTAAACAATATTAATTACACTTTGCTATCGTTTATTTTGAATAAAACAACGTTTATTTCACTTTGCTATCGTTGTTTTTTTTTTCGTGTATAGTTTATTCAAAACAAACCACTGATAACTTCGCAGTAAATAATCGCCGATTTGCCGTTTTGCTAGACGTTATTTCATTGGTCAGTTTGATTAAGCTCTTATCAAACTCTTTGGGTCAGACAATTTTGTCAACGCGGTGATATTTATTTTTAGCTGTTGGCGTTTATGTACTTTTGACCCAAAGGGTACGTCATATATAAGCATTAACGACTCTTTGTAAATATTTGTAATATGCATATAGCATAGTCCCGTTTAAGTGAAATGTTCTTCCTTTTCATAAGAAACAATAAATAACTATTTAGGACTGATAAATTACGTTCGTTAAATTTGTTATTTTCTCAGAGATTCAAGGTGACAAAAGTTCCCAGGTTGCCTCAGCCGGAGGGTTTTCGGGGACAAAGATTGGAATTGGATTTGGAATTGCGATTGCGTTGGTCGTCGTCATAGCAGGCGCAGTAGCGTTGTTTATATTCATCAAGAGGTATTTCACGCATGATCTACCGCGCGTTGTATTGAAACATTTAGTTCATTATATTGCAACCAATCTTGATCTTAACATTTGGAGACTTGTCAAACGCAAAACTTTTAAATCTTGAATATCTCATCTATTAATTAAGATTTTGAATATGAAATGTTAATGTGATCATTTGACAACATTCACATCAGCCATACAGTTTAGGGAATTTATTGTATGTTTTCCTGGTGTAAGAACACACCTGAAATGATGATCTTGGATTAGTTTTAGAACAATATCGCGGTTCAACATTTCCGGTTGAAAAACGTTGAAGCCATACATTTCCAACGTGCTAAAGCGTCCGATGTCACGGATGAATGATTTTCATGTCACCTTTCTTGGAATGTAGTAAATTGATCACAATTTTGAGTCATTATCTCAACCCATAACCGAGATATTCAAGTTTAAAAAGTGTTGCGTTAGAAAAGTCTTCAAGTGTATTGCTCGTGTAAATCCTTACTTTTGTACAAGGAAATGAATACATCAACGTCCCGTATTCACGCTTTCGTCAAATGTAAATAAATGAAGAGCCCGGGTAGACATATTATGGATTTAACCACTAATTCAAATCGTCAACGGGTCGATTTACATTGAGTTCGGATTCGGATATTCATTTTGTGTACTAAAATCTATTTGATTTACAGCGAATAGAAATATGTATGAAACAACTAAATTGCATTAAATAAAGTCGAAATTCATTTATTAATGGCCGATTAAATATACACATATTGTAGCAATATCACTCAATTGGATAGGTGCTGTACTGTTCAAACTGTTTAGTGCGTTCCATGAATTGTAAATTTAAGTTATGGTATAAATATTATGTTAGTTAAACAGTTTTCCTTCGATGCTTTACCTATTAAGTAATAACAATTTACAAGCACTGTTCATTTATCGATACAGTTGGCTTTTAAAATAAAAGAAAACGCAATTTCCCTAGAACACTGGACATTATTTTGGAAATTAATAAGTAAAATGTTTACCTTCAGACGAAGGTCTACGGAGGTCCCGTATTCGAATGCATCGTTTCATGCAGAAGATGAGAACATTTCGATTGAAAACCCTGGCTACATGACCACAGCTCGTATGAATGACCATGGCATATGCCCCGCACAAATAGATCATGTGACGTTAGTAGACATATACTTTTTCAAAGACAACCCTTTTTGATATGTTTACGGATAGATTTGTTCGCGTTATGAGCAGGAATCATGGCCATGAATAACTCAATAGGCGTTCCGTTTTCTTAAAGCATATATTGGTTTTACCAATAATTTATCATTTATTTACAAGTAATAATGCCACATACTCGCTTGCATAATCAAGTAAATCTCCTTCAAAATCGTTGAAGAAAAAACACCAAAAGTTTTTTTAAGCTTTTGCAACTTATCATTTCCAGGTTCGATCCTTTGCCGACAGTTCCGGTGAAACAGGACGAGGACGGATTTGTAAATCCCCTATACGGCGCCACCGTTCAACCAGGCGCCGACAGAAATCAGCAGGCAGACAATGGAGAACCTTTCTATGCAAGCTCGCATATTGCTTACGACAACAGCACTTTCACATAAGCCTGGTGCCACACAAAAATAGTTTTATTATGTTTTACTTAATTGATTTGAGCTATGGCTGACTTTAAAGATATAGATGCTACTGGGATTTTGCATCATTGAAATGCTTTTGATGCGAATCTTTTGTATTGCCTTCGATATTTTATATGACATAATTTATGTATAATGTGCCTTCACATACGTCAATTGTGTTTAACAAACGTGTGTTATCGCTGCAATTGTGTGAGGTTTTTATTAAATTGTTAGTACATGAAATACCAAAAAATATGTTGTTTTGATCTAGATTTAAAAACCTATAATTGTATATGGAACTTAACATTTCTCCTTCTACCTGTTTTCCATCGTGACATGCATCTATTTGGATACAAAAACACAATAAAAACATCATATATCGAAATGACAGAAACAATGTCAATAGAAAATCTTTTTGTTTTGCTATATTCTACTCATTTGCAAGACCATACGATTATCGCAATTAATTTTCAATCGTATTGGTGATTATTCCAAAAATATTATCTATACAATATGATTAAATGTCAGGTTTGCATAGCAGTTAAAATGATATAAGCCAATCTGTGGGATATAATCCTGCTTGTCGAGTATAGGCTGTAATCATTCCTTGAATTATAATGTCTTTGCTGTCATTTATAGAGGCCATGTTGAATTACATTTTATTCGTAAAAATGCTTCATGTAGAAGCACAAATGTACTAAGTAAGGAGAAAATAATTTGGGAAACGAGTGTACTTTCTTTTCAAGTGTTCCCATATTTTATTATGCTTTGATTTTATGTTCTAATAAAGTGTTAGTTGATATATATACATTTACAAATGCAACTATATATTGACGAGCGCACGCAAAACTAATTTATGTGATAGAATTAGCTTACGGCGTTATGCACTTTGCATAATATATTATGCTTATGATTGTATGTTTGTATTTTTTATAATACAATGTTAATTATTAAGCAAAACTATATTACTTATTAATTAAGCAAACTAAAGCTTTAGTTTTATTGCATTTGATCTATTTCTACATAATGAACATATATGTGTTCTTGATTGCCCGAATTAACAATATACATTCTATGTGCTCAAAATATTGCAAAACCACGAAACCAACAAAATGACGGTTTATCAATTTATAATACAGATCAATAAGTGTTTATTCCACGAAAGACTTCACTAAAAGCCTCTCTCACACATAGACGAATCCATATGACGAAGCCTGGCGAAAAGGGTAAATTTATTAATTCTAGCGAATTCTTGCCGAAATTGTTTGAATGTGTGTTGCATTGTGTAAAGGTGAACGTAGAGGAACTATTTGGTGCGAATGATTTACGAAGTGTGACGAACAGTTACTGCAATTCGCTAGAAAGCGTTAGGTCGCGCAAATAATATTCGTTCTTTCGGTTAGCGATTAGGAGCTATGAAGAGCGTAAAGATAAGAATGTAAGAGCAACCTTGCGCATACTTGCGCATACCGCCGAATATTTCCGAAACGGTGTTTCTGCATACGGGCGTTTTAATATAGACTAACTTTTTTCCGACTCGACAGTATCGGCGATTAAAAAAATTATGCGGTTTTTGACAATATTCAAGTCCCAAATGGTTAATTTATGAAGGAAAATGGTCCGATATTAAGACCACTTCGCTAATGAGACCAATATTTTGCCTGGTCTTAATAGCGGAACTTTACTGTACCTGGAATCGGTTGGCCAAAATCCCAAATGCATTTTCAGATACTCTCCTAGCCCTGGATAATCGGTAGTTCAGGATTCTTTCGTCTCTTGTCAGGACTATATGTCCATAGGGTTTCTGCATGTTCTCGCTAAGGCTGAAAGCGTCATCTCCAACCAAGAAATAGGGCATGTCGACGGTATCATTTGGAAAGGGCTGTGGGTCTGGAAATCCAATGGAACCATCCTGCACCATCTCCAGGAATTTTCATGCATTATACATCTTGGCATCTCCACTTGAACCGTATCCTTAAAATACAAAAGGATAAGAAATTGTCAGTATACAAATGTTCATTGAAAACAGCACTAAATGTATATTATTTATGTAATTACAAAAAAATGCAGTTAAATTTATGTAGACTAATACTCACCTACCAGATCACACCATACGAACTTGTAGTCCGAGTCGACAATGGCCAGTAAGATGATGCTGAAGAATCCCTTATAATTATAATATAAGGAACCAGAGCTGACAGGCGTTCTGATAGCTATGTGCTTGCCAGCAATAGCAGCAACGCAATTTAGAAAGTTCCAATACTTGAGGAAACCATCAGCCAGTTGTCTCCATTCTTCAGGTGTGGAGTGGCTGTCATACCCTCATCAACATATTCTTCACATATAGCATGACCCACGTCTCTGACCACTACAGAGAGGGTATTCTCAGCGACCCGCAAGGAATACTGCATGTCTGAGTACATGACACAAGGAACCAGGTGACGTAATGTGGCAGCTAACTTTAGCCCTGGATCCAAGGGCTCCCTGTACCGAGTGTGTTGCTTCACGGGGCGATGACAAACCCTTCCCAAAAGTTCATCGTACATTTCAGTAAGCATGCGGAGGAATTTCTTAAACGTTCCAGGATTTTCTCTTCTGAGCTCAACCATGAGCTGATCATAGATTCCAAATTGGCGCCGTCTCCCGGGATGCAGCCATGGTCTTCTCCAGATATTACGTGCTCTGGCTCCTCTTCTCCACCTTGTCGGCCTCTGAGAAACCGGTGTATGTTTAGTTGTTGCTGGACTACTTCTTGATTGGCCATAACAGCAACATACTGCAGTTTCAGGCGTTGTATATCTTCAATTTTGACGAAGAAATAATGATACTTGCAACATTATATATATATATATGAAATATAGGCATATGTCTGCACAAACTACTAAAACGATTAGGTGCGCTATTATTCTGATAGATTTGCTTATCGTAGTTACCCTTCGGATTGATTCGTATACGAGCGTATACCGTTCGATTTCTGAACGTTAACTTATCGTTATAAATCGCTTAAATGCGTCGGATTCAATTCGCTAAATACGCAAATCCTCTCTATAGTTCGCAAAAGATTCGTTTTCGGATCGTCCTCTTTCGCTTGATATGCAAATCAAGTAATCACGATATGCAAATTAGATGAGAGCTGCGACCTCTAACGCCACTTGACGAACGCTATGCAAAGACTATCCGATCGGCTAACGTATTGAAACGAATTTTAACGAACGATAGACGAAACTTTATTCGCCAACAATTTTTTAACATGTTTAAAATTTTCCGACGAACAGAACTAATCGCAACCGACGCAAAAGCTCACAAACGCATCCATACGAAAACCACCAACGATGTGCAACGTACATATACTAATGAGAACGAATTTTGCTGAAGTCTTATTCGCCAGTACACGCAAGTTGACGTCGAGAGACTTTCGCCTATGTGTGAGGAGGTTTTAAGGTTTTAAGTACTTGACGTATTTACATTGACTTTGTCCAGAAATAGGCAAGAAATGTGTCAAAGTATACATTTTATAACATAACTATACCTCTAACAATACCGGTGGGACAAGTACTCACAGATCAAAAAGAATTTTTACTGATCTTCAAAAAGACAACTAAATCAAATTACACAACAGCAATACTTACCTAAAATATTATTATACACGTAGATGCAAAAGAAGAAGAGTGCGAAAAGCTTATAAGAATTAGCAAAATGTATAAAAAATAAATTATGTGGCATAAATATAATATAGTTCAATTTTAAATTAGATAGTTATTGACTGTTGACACTCAAACCATTTACATATATATTTACAACTAATGGTATTGACTTTACCGTTGTTTTACTTTAAAGTATGCATACATTACAAAAGCTCAATTTGTTCTAGATTTATTGAGCCTAGAATTAATGTTTTGTATTAAATTACAAAATCTAGACCTTGGCCTTCAGCCACAAAATGCGCAATCTAAACCGATGTCTTGATTTAAAGTTAGTATTTGTAACGTGGAATACAATCACTCAAATGTTTCAATACAAAAGTATTCAGTTGACACCGTATTTCTTTGTTTAGTAACATTAATCTTGATCATGCCCATTCAATGTATCATCAACATATTGATATAACATTAAAATATGAAGTTTTATTATAGCAGCTTTATCTTTTATCTTGTTTATAATTATTTATTTGAGCTTTATCAAATAAATAATTGTTGAAGTAGCTAACTAGTTAATAGCAAGTTTGAAGTTTAAATTACCATGAATGCTGTGTAATTAGCAACAACTGTGTTGTATCAAACTTGATCGATGGGTATAATCAAATATGAGGAATATATGCAATCTTTATAGATACAGTTTTATTAGATATTGCTAAGAAACTAGCCGACCGACAGCTTTAATCTGCCATGATAATATGTAAAAACATGTTAAGTGATAAAAATGGCAATATCTTGTTTAACTCATTTCTCATAACACGGTCACCAACCTTTTCCAAAGGGGGATAACCATTGAGGTATGATTAAATAGCATTTAATTCTTTCTTGACAGACTAGCTTACCGATATGCACCATACAAAAAGAATGTCGAGCCTTTTTAACAGGTCGGGCTTAAACTAAAACAAGACCATCATTTATATTTAAACAAGCAAAATGCCCCTTAATAGGCTAGCTAAGCCATTATTTAAATACAGAATCACACGTGAGGACCCCTTTCTGTATACTTGAGATGTGTAATGCCCAATTCGGCATAAATGTGCTATTTAATAAAACATTACGTTTTGTTATTTTACATTCAGTTATTTACGAAATTCTGTCAAAAAGCACGATTATGAAGATCTTTTTGCTTCGAATGGAGACATTTTGTAATGGGTTTTATGACAGAGCAATAGCAATAATCTTGCTATAAAGCGAATGGTTGAGTTATGTGCTGAAACGAACATAACGTTATTGATCTACAATAAAAAGCTTCACCGTTCTATTCGGTTGATAAAATCGCTATTGTTGGAAACATTTAATCTGGTTTTATAGCACAGGCATCAAAGATCTTGAGATGATCTGTCGTTTTGATGGCTTCTAGAAAATATTGACGCTGTATCTCAGACATAACAATTTCTACGAGACGTTGACCTTTAGCCGATCTGTTGAGATCCAAATTCAAACTTGTATATTGTGCTGATATCCAGTAAGATATATTAAACATGTAGCTTTAAGAGTGGTAGTTGTGTCATTCTAATATATAACAGTAATACTTTGTTGTGTACCTACTTGTTTGACAATAGGTCCTTGTCATAGATAAAAATATAGCTTTAAGAGTGGTAGTTGTGTTATTATAATATATGACAGTTATACTTTGTTGTGTACCTACTTGTTTGAAAATAGGTCCTTGTCGTAGATAAAAGACTTAATGGTATAAAATGTGTCTCTTCTGCTAGCGCTGATGAAAATGCACTCTGTGTATTTGTGTTTACTTAATTTGACCCAGATTTGTCATTTACCAAGATATTAACGAGATGAATATTGTACAACACATTAGCATCAAGATTAAGTCATAATTATGGACTCTATAGGGATTACAAGTATTGTCTCAGATTTGATCACATAACATGTTGTTTTTTTTTACTTTACTTAGTAAATTTGGCCTATATGTTTCTATTAAACATTCTTACTTCGTTCCAGCAAGATTGAAGAACCGCCTGGCCTACATACTGCTCACAAGTAATCACGTGACACGAAAACAATCTTTTTATAAACAAAAATCTGACGTCCAATATTTTTACAAAACGTGGCCGTAATTGTGTACAGATAAACATTCTTATACATGTCTATCATGATAGTATCATAAATATGGCTTATAAAGTTGAAACAATGTGTTTTTTTTAAATATATATATATATACGTATGTGAGCTACGTAAAAATACCATACGCATGTTATATGGCAAACATAAAAATATTATAAGGATATATACTCCAGTTGACAGTTGCAAGATGCCAAAATAATTAGCATACGTAATAGATGGCAAATTGATATATTAACAGAGTGTACTTTCCAATCACCTAATGAACAATACGCATGTGCGAGGGCGGAGTTATATTGACCAATCAAAGTTTTAGATAGTCATGTAGCTC
The DNA here is from genome assembly GCF_020536995.1 of Dreissena polymorpha. NCBI lineage: Eukaryota > Metazoa > Mollusca > Bivalvia > Myida > Dreissenidae > Dreissena > Dreissena polymorpha. The sequence continues at coordinate 26,358,751 of NC_068357.1, forward strand.
TAAATATCCACTTCAGTAAACGAAGTTAGTACATGTTAGATAACCTAGTAGATAGGTCACACTTACTTGCTTTCCCGGAGTCGTTAGGTCGTTAGCGTTTGTGTTAGAGATAAATCAACAAAAATAAATCTCAATGAAAACCGAAATGGACTTGTGTACATTACTGTGTTCCACCGACCATGCGACAGTAACTTTTTCTTAAAGGGATGCTCCGTATCAAGTTGTAACGTATTCGGGTCATTAGTGTCTGAGATATCGCGCGGGAACGAAACGTGTGACAGACGGAAAGACGGAAGAACAGTCGGAAGGACGGACGGAAGGACGTATATCGAGAAGGACAGAAAAGATTATCGTAAAATTTCGTTTCAAACCCACGCAAAATCAATTCAATCAAAAGTTGAATACGGACGAAATTACAAGGCGGAAACTATTTGCACAATTTTTGTATAGAAAACTAATGCGAACTTCATCGTATTTATTCGAGCAGAAAGCCGCAACACCACATGTATTGGGTATATATGCGCCTACAACGACAACATTATTCTTGGTCCATGTGTTGGAAGCAAGCCCACGTGGCCGATTTCATAAAGCAAAATCAAGCATTTTACAAAACATAATATCTAATGTAAAACCTCGTATGAATAACAGTGGGGGTAATCTCGTGATAGTCAAAATAACGACGTCCAGGCCGAGACAGGTATTTTTTCGCCTTTTTAACCCTTTATTTATTGTATTAAATTTTTAAATAGCTCTCACGCTCCAGTTATATCAGCCAGAAAGTTACTAGCGTTTCCTTTTTGTAGTAATATTCTCTTTACATTTCAACTTGACTTTACGAAATTTCGCAGCGAGTTAAGTCGAGATATACAGCGAATTTTGATACGAAATAAACACTAATCACTTTCTCACACATATGAGTGTCATTTAAAAATCAAACAAAAGTTATAAGGGGTATAAAACGGCGAAAATACCTGTCTCGGCATGGACGTCGCAATATTGACTATCACGTGATTACCCCCACTGAATAACATTCTTTGAAAGAAACTTTAGTGAACGCGTGCGAGTTAAACAATTGCTAGTGTATGCCTTATAATTCTTTACCAAGTGTACTGCATAGTACAGATTTTGTTTTTGCTAGTAATAAATACATTTATACAAAGTGTATTTTAATTGAGTCAATAATTGTGCAATAAACCAACTACATACAATAGTGGGTTTTGTTGTTTGACAGAATAATAAACAAAGAACTTAACTTAACAAACAAGGCTGTTTGTCGTCGCCGATTATTTTTGCCATGTTCATGAATGATCTGGTTAACTTTTTGAGATCAAAAGAAGGCGATGGAATATATGTCTGTCCTGAAATCGATAGATTATTTGTGTTAATGTATGCTGATGATGTTTCGGGACTAGCAGATACAGCTGTGCAATTGCAGCGACTTATCAACAATATCGAAGTTTTCTGTGATAAAGTTAAAATGAAAGTAAATCTGGACAAGTCCAAGATCATGGTTTTTAGAAATGGTGGTCCTCTACGTCGATATGAACACTGGACATACAAAGGAGCAAATGTAGAAGTCGTGTCTTTTTATAAGTATTTAGGTGCGTACTTTACACCGAAGTTATCATGGACAATGACAAAGGAGACGCTAGCAAAACAAGCCATGAAAGCTTTAGGAAGCATTTATAGGTACCAGAAACATTTTGGATATTTTAGCCCAAAACAAGCGTTCAAACTTTTTGACGCTATGATCACGCCGATTCTGTGCTACTCAGCCGAAATATGGGGCTTCCAGTACGCAGAGTGTATTGAACGTGTGCACATCAACTACTGTAAACGGCTTTGTGGTTTAAACAAACATGTGTCAAATTTCTTTGCTTTGTCTGAATGTGGACGGCTGCCTTTGTATGGGACATACACGGGTAAACTCATAGCATACTGGGTCAGGATTCTTCAGATGCCAACAAACAGATACCCGCGACAAACGTACATGCTTCTTCGAAACCTCGATTCATCAGGCAAAACCAAGTGGGCTACACATGTGAAAAGAGTACTTTTCGAGAATGGCTTTGGCTATATTTGGTAAGCAAACGAAGTCGGAAATGCTAAAATGTTCATCTTCTTATTCAAAAAAAGGCTTAAAGATTGTGCTATGCAAAATCTCCAAGCTCAAATGGATAGTTCTCATAAGGCGAAATACTATCGGGAATACAAAACATTACTTTATGTTGAACGATATCTGTCAATTGAGTTGCCTTACGCATTAAAAAGATGTCTTTCAAATTTCCGATGTTCCGGACACGATCTCATGATTGAGAAAGGCCGACACTTGAACATACCGCATAATCATAGATATTGTAAATTTTGTCTAATGCGAAATGTCTATATTGTAGAGGATGAATACCATATGTTTATGCAGTGCCCATTGTATAACACACTAAGACACGATTTGTTTATTCCGAAGTGGCTGAATCAAATAGAAACTGTTCGTTTATTCAATATGCTTATGGCCGATGAAAATGACAAGCACATATTTTTGATAGCCACATTTTTGTCTGAATCTAATAAAGTACGAAGACAATTCAATATCACACAGCATTTATAACGTTTGGATTAGATGCCCAACATGTAGATCCCATGTATTTAGACTGCCATAAAATATACACAAATATATGTATGTGTATGCTAATATGTAATAATTACGTAATTATCATGCAGACTAGCTTGCATTTTAATTAGTGCATGCTTGTATTAAATTGTTTATTCATAATTGATAATGAATAATGATTCTTAGATTACTTTATACGTATGTTACTATTGTGCATGCTAACTTGTCATAGGTATTTCATTATTAGGTAAACCATGTTTTGGTTAAAAAACTGCATAATTATATTGTTTGGCATAGATAATGAATCATTATCTGTGGCTTACCTTGTAAATATGTTTATACTTGCATTTTGATATTTAAAAATTTTGAAATTATAATGTATATAAGTATTTGTTCTAGAAAAGTGCATGTGTGTGTTGCATCATATGACTTTGTATTATTTAACTACTCAGTTTATTTTATATAGTAATGCAATTACACTGTCTGTATTATGGGCTGGTGGCCTTTGACTGCAAATAAATATTCGTATTCGTATTCGTAACTGAACTTGTATTATTGACTTGTACAAAATGCACCATCGAAAAACATAAATATAAACACAAAAAGTAAATGCCATGTGCTACATGTATACGCAATTTTGTAGAGAAATTATATGTCGATTGAGCTAATAGTATGACAATAATCAATAAACAGTGGCTTTTGAGCCATTTATGACATCTTGAGCCAGGGGGGACTTAAAGATACCTATAAGGTGTGTTAAGTAGTAAGAGACGTGTAAACATTATTATTTTATCATAATTGAAATTTGGTATGAATTAAATAATAATACGTTTATATCGTCTGTATTTAATGAATTCTTATGATAATCGTATGTTACAAGTACATATACACACATCTTTAGGAGTAGCTGTGCATGTACATAATAACTACCAGCAGACGTTGAAATGTACGATTTTGTTCGTCTGAAATAAAGGAAAGATACTGTACGCGAAGTAAAAGTTATAAATTAAACCGCGTTAACGTTAAATATCTGTCCGAGTAAACAGATTAAAATTGTTTGCAGTTTATATGGCGATATGCTGTTACGCAAAGGAACAAGTGCAAAGCCGTTAATATGTAAATATTAGTTCGCATTTTCAAACATGTATACGTTAACGTGTTCATTATGCAAAATTTGAAATGGGGGTTCCCTAATTAAATCATATAGCTTGTCGGTCATTTTTGTCGAACCCGCTTGTAAGATCTAGCAGTCACAATGGTCGAGTGTATGTGCGTGCGTGTGTGTAAACGTGTGGTGTCCGGATTGTGCCTTTGTCATTCGTCTTGCAATATTATAATTTTTCCAGAAATGACCAACATCATAGGCGACGTGTCGCGTGTAAGAACCGTCTTCCAAAATAAAAATCAATATATCACACTTAGATTTCAAATATCAAATGTTGAAACATAAGATCTTATCGAGACCTTTGCTTTGCCATTCTTCATATAATGTTAAAATAACTTAGCACAATAATACCACCGTTAGGAAACAGCCTGTTGTGTGTAACATCCGTCTCCTTACCTAGATTGTCAATGTCACCGTTAGAGATCGAATGTCAAATTTGGTCATAAAACACCTTGCCCATATTTAACTCTTAAATTCACCATTGAGTTAAAATAACTTACCACAAAAATGCTTAACTTAAAGGTTTTATATTAAATTAGGCCAAATGCAAATTTCTGGATTATTAATGCATCATTCTTCTTGCACTTTAAAAATAAATATCACACTAGCTCCTCGCGTGAAGAAGTGTTTCAACCCTCGGGCAAAGCTCAAGGTCCCATTTCAAGTAAAATATTCAAAATATGCACAGTGCAGCTTGTTTAATAATTTAAGCGTTATTGACACTATGCTAGACGTATTTCCAACAGGCATATATTTATTGCAGGTCTTCAAAATTCTTAACATTTCATAAATATTATTTGTTTGAAAACAAGCTTACCTTTTTCAACTGCTATTGACAATCAATTTTCGAAATACTCTTCAAACTAGTAAAATGCCTTACTACATTATCGGTCGTAAATAACACGATACACTTGATGTTATGACGAGAATTAATTGTTTTTAAGTAAGAATGTTATGCTTATTTTGTACGCTTTTGGGGTTATTTTATATATGAATGTGACAAATAACATAATTTGCCTCAAATGAAAAAAAACGTGAGTTGAACGGAACGTTTATTTAATTTATCGTTTTGAACTTAACGCCAAATAGATTAACCCATTTATGCCTAGCGTCTAGAAAAAATGCCTTGGAAAACAGCGTAGACTCAGATGAGACGCCTCATGATGCGGCGTCTCATCAAGGTCTACGCTGTTTGCTTAAAGGAATTTTTGTAAGGAATATTCTAAATATAGAAATAAATTTACTAGACATCCCTAATTTTGGAAATAAATTGATCCAATTTAGAAGGATGGGAGAGTCCACTAGGCATTAATGGGTTAAGCTATCAGTAATTCGCTCATTCAAAATAATTATGCGCGTTGAGTGCTTCAAATTACATGCGCGGCTTTGCTCGAGAACCTTAATGATCCGCGCGTTTCTGAATTCAGGTAATGCTTTAGTGAGTTAGTATTACTTGCATTGAGCTTCGTCCCGGTATGTACATCCGAACGGAATTGTTATTATATTCATAAAACCATACATAAATGTGGAAAGGAATGAAGTTATACAGCTATCTATAACACATATTAAAATAATATAGACACGCATGAGGTTGATGTGTCCAACTGATGTGTCCAAATTTACCGTTTCCATCTGTGTGTTACTAAATAAGGAAATGGATTATAACGCTCACGCAATCTTGTGAACAATCGACGAAATAGGCCTATTTATTTCTTGAATTTGTATGACAGCCATTTTTTATAATAGTGTGCTTTAACAGTTCATAGTGTAAAATGTATAATACTACCAATTACTTTACTGATCATTATCACTAGGTCCCAAGTGCACACTATTCTCAAGATATTAAAACAGCGTCTGTATTCGGCACCAAAAGGCTAATCAGATATGCAAATATGTGCTGATCAATTCACGCCTATTTACATATCTCCGTTTGCCATATTTGGTTTGGTCTTAATCCGGTATTAAAAACAACAATGGACCGTTGAACAAATGTTTCCTTCGGTGTGATTGTGCAGTGTATCAAATAACGCTACTACACAGCCAAAAACAAATAGCTATTGTAATGCATTCATATTTGGCAGTTGTAAGCAAGGACAGGGACAATTAAACGTTTGAAAACAGGCTGCATTTAGTTAACAACATTGAATTGTCGACTTATATACAAGCTTGTAGCAAACATGTACAAATGCATAGAAAACATCCGTTGTATTATCTCAAATTATTTTTTCAAAATGATGGTCGTCATGGCTATGTTAAACATTAAAGTAACATTACTACTCAAAATCAACGAAAATTTCAGTTTTTAAAATAAACTTAAACAATTAAAATCAATGTTCCTTGTGGCAATTGCCGAAATTTCAACGCCAGATGTGGTCTGGTAAAAAAGATGTTTGTAGATACAAACTGCTCGTTTTTATTATTGTTTTGCATATCTATTCATACGACACATGAACACTAAAATGGTGTTCGTGTGTCATATGAATAGATATATTCCCGGGAATTAATTGTGACCACAAATAAATAAAAACGAGCATTTTGTATCTGCAAAAATCTATGTAATCATACCACATCTAGCGTTCAAATTTGGGCTATTGCTATAAGAAACACTGATTGCTAAGGTGTTAACTTTATTTTACGAAACAATTAACGAAATTTTCGTTGATTTTTAACGTTATAGAGACTTTAACATGGTATCTGACGTGCAAGTGCAAAAAACGTAACACAATATAAATTAATTTAAAATTAGCCGCGTCATGCGAAAATGAGTCTTATGCCGCTTGCGGGCATTGTAGCTCAGACCAGCCTGCGCAACCGCGCAGTCTTGTCAGGAGCTATGCTGTTAGCTATGAACACACACCCGTTTTTTTGTTACTGTGAGCGCATACGGCATAATACCCATTTTTATGAATGTGATGCATTTGTTTGCGGTTTTATGTTGCTTAATAGAAGTATTGTTAACATTAATTAAGAAGGTAAGGTGATAAAGTATTGCGCACAAACAAAGCATTATCAGTTTTTTTCAGCTCGGAGACGAATAAATATATTTAAAAAAAATACAATTGGCATACATTCACTCAAATTGATAAACCGCACTTGTGTTTGCTCGTATAACGTAATTTTGCAATTAAACAACAATCAATATAGCATAATTTTTGTGAAGCTCTTTTTATTGTTATGTCATCGGGCAATTTATTTTTATTCCATACTTTCTTGGCCGCTTTTATTAGCTTTTTGTATTCTCAAGGCAAATTGTGCGTAATATTATTCAAGTTTGGAAACACATTTATCTGAAAAGTAATTTAATAACACACCGGAAACTTGCCTAAGCAGTAAAACCAGGTGGTGAACTTGGCAGTTTACACAAATTTAAATTAGTGTTAATTAGTGTAAGTTACCTACTAACGAAATTATTTTAGCAGTGCAATGCCTGGATCCAAACTCAAGTGATTGAAAGATTGACAGTTTTCTTGTAATGTTATGTAACATTGACCTTGAACTTGATTCAACTATAGTAAAATGCTAACTAGACCTGTAAGTTACCAACGTGAAATCCGGTTTCCTTCACGGTGTATGTTATCCGACGGTAACTTTCTAATCAATGACTCGAAGGCCAAAATCGTTCGAGTCAGCTTTATATCTAAAGCTATTTAATTAATCTGGCGCTTGGACCCTACGTAATATTTGTATAGGTACACCTTACATTTTCTGGCCAATGATATTATGTTTTTGTTTTCTAAACTGATGCAGTGCTGTGTTGCCTTTAAAATTCATGCGATATAATTATCTGTCCTATTGGGCGTGTAATTGTTTTTGTTCGTGTGTTGTCTGTTCATTCGTGTATGTAATGTACTTTTGTCCCCCCCCCCTCCAACCCCCAATGTGAATCTCCATTAAAAAAACATCAAGGGTTAATCGTTACGCTTTATGTTACTAACATCACTATAAACGGCGATTAATTACAGATATCTTATTATCTTATCACAATGCTGAAATCTAGTCAATGTAAAGAACATGTTTATAATATTAAACCTATGCTTTCACACTTTCTATGTCAATATACAAGTGAGTTGTAATTACCATCGTTAACAATGTGAACATCGCGTTTAGCAGGTTTTACTAAAATTTTTATTTCATGTATTCATATTTGTTGTGACTTGTGGGACCAAAACTTACTATACATTAGATGATTTATTCGTTTTTATGTTCGTTATACAACTTTATCATATTTATACAATGCTGCGTCCTTATTTTTGTAGATTTGTTTATGATACAGATCAACTAAAATTTGCTGTTTAGGCCAAAACAAAATAGGTCCGTTTCTGGTTTCCTTGGAAAAAAACAGGGTCGGTAGGTAGGGATTTTTTTCGGGTACTAAAATGGGAGGCTACTAAAGCTTATAATAAGAAATAAATGTATATATATGCTTTGTTTGCTTGATATTACATGTTATATGAACGAAAATTAACGATTTTTTTTTTTTGGCGACCCCAATAACAAGTTGAGGGTCGGCGCCGATTCGGGAGACACGGTCTGGCGACCCGAAACGGACCTATTTTGTTTGGCCCTATCTTAAGCACTTAAACGTTTTTAACCAGAAATGAAAATAATGCATATATTATTGGAATAACGATGCACGTGATTTGAGCAAAACTATGTTCACGCTTCAGGCGACCATACATTAATGAGATAATAAAACCAAATTTGCATGTTTGTTTAATTAATGTCAAATGAGACGATTTATTTGAAAGTAATTTACAAATTTCCAGTGATATTTACAATGTATGTATACCCGTTTAACGAATGGCATGTGATGAGCAAAGAATCATTACTTTTTTTTACATCACAACACTTGGCACCATTCAGTGAAAATATGATGTCGTTGATAGCTGCATTTCATCCGATCACCGTGGACAGTTCGTTACTCTCTCAAACGCCTCTATACAGTAGTTGGCCCTGTGACGTCAGTCTCTAACTCGTCTTCTGATTGGTTGTTGCTATCTAGTTGAATGTTGCTAAGCATTACACGTATTGTTTCCATGTCGGACGGGTCCACGAGATCTAAAGGTCTCTCTCCTTGTTCTGTAAGTATATTTTTGTCTGCACCGTTTTCTAAGAGAAATCTGAAACAAAACGACCACACAACTATTTGATGCATTGCTGTTCAATTACTCTGAACACTTTATATTGAACATCCAATCTTCGTAGCGGAACACATTTGTCATTTAAATTACCATAAGACAAAACCTCTACTATAAATAAATATTTAAAAAAAAAATTAAATTAAAGATTTTTTTATCTACACAAATCGCCCCGTTTGCATGTGTAACTTTTTACACCCAGGGGGCGGGGGGGGGGGGGGGGGGGGGGCGAACAAATAAATCAATTAGGACAAATTAAACCGAAAGCGGAATGCTTGCAGGAAATCATTAATTAAAAACTTTTTACAAGCTTTGTGGATTCGTTTCGTTATATTGAAGAGAAACTCATGTGGACATGAACTCACTGTACAATATCTGCATGTCCCTCTGCGCACGCTGCGTGTAGAGGCGTCCACGAATCCTTGTCCTGTTTGTTGACGTCAGCTCCGTGGTTCACCAGGAGTCTCACTGCAGCCTCGTTCCCGTCCAGGACCGCCTGATGCAGAGGGGTCAGACCTATAGGGAATGTGTGCATTGTTACATACAAAATACTATAAATCGTATATTGAGTTTTTTTCCACACTTTCATCGCTGCCAATAGATAATTTTGCAATATCGTATTTATAAGAATGCGACCTCATTCAGCTTAACATAAATTGCCATAAAAAATACAAGCAGTGTGCAAATCACCTCAAATTATAAACAATAATTTAGATCAAGTGGTAAATAATAAGAGATGTTTCACATATACATGACGGTCTAAACTGTTTTACAGATACAATTACAAGAATGGTCCGATGTTGCTCCTACAGGTTGGTGAATGCATACGTACATCGTTAAAATTAAGTTTAAAATAACTATTATACGATTTGAATCAAACAATTATTATTTTTTACATTACCGATAATATCTTATAGCTAACGAAATAAAACTTAATGTCTCATCGTAATTAGATTTAAATACTTGCTATTGTTATGATTTTAACTTATCTATTTTAAAGCGGGTATATACGATCTTGTCAAATACTTATTAATTAATATAAAATGTGTAAAAAAAAATGTACACATATATTTCAATATAAACTAAAATAAAAGTTAAGAAGAACATGTGTCGAAAAATGCTAAATAAGCCAGATATTTAATTCTGAAATCGAAAAAGGCTGTACAGCCGAATTCGCCAGCATGTATATCATGCATGTACGATGTGAATCTAAATTTAGTTTAAAGGTTCATTTGAAATTCCTGCAGCGATATCGATTCATACGACACACGAACACTTACTAAAAAGACGATTGCATCGGTTATTGTAGGAAAATATGTAAGAATTATCTTCGTCACAATCGGCTCGGGGCGCTGATTTGTATTTGCTGCATTTTATGAAATTCGTCTTAAATGTATCATTTTTCTCGCATATTGTGTGTTATTATAACATATTTGTATCAATATATTACAATTCAACACATATAAAAATCGTATAATCTCGCTTTAAACCAATACGAGATATGTTGTTTATTTATTTACGCTTAATTGGTGGTTTATGTAACGGAGACATAGGATAAGGCAGTGAGCTTGTTTATCAAATTATTCAAACTCTGATCATGAAATTATATGCTTTTTTAGATAAGAACAATCATGTTTTTGTTGCATATTCTTGAAAACACAACAAGTTTAAAGGCCACATGTCGCAAAATAATGAACCGTTAAATGAAAAAAACAACACTTCTGACATGCAAAGTTGTATGCTTGGTTTGTTTGTAATGTTCTCCTCTTATCAATGCCTCGTAGTGTAAATGCATACCATCACAACAATTTATTCAAATAATATTTACCACTTACCTGCGTCATTAATTCCACTAATGTCCACCTGAAGACTAGCTCGTCGCAGCATGTGACTAAGAGCTTTTACGTCATTCTCTTTGATATTGTCCAGAAACACTAGTTCGTCAGAGAACCGCACACCTTTGGCCTTCTTGCCTTCCGGATTTTGTTTGGCAAACAAGCTTGCTTTTCGACTCATAGTCAATTATTGTGCCCTTATATATTTGCAATAGACCTCCTTAAGAACACATGCTTACTGATTCAAAGCAGATGGCACAAAGTCATGACTTCAGAATATTCAAGGTTGCCTTTCAATTTGCAAAAGAAATTGTTGCACGCAGTTCTTATCTGTAAATGATGGGGGAATATGAGATTAGTGCACTTCGAGAATACTAAATAATTCTGGTCTGTGATAATGAAATAACACGAATCGTTCTTCAATTACTATATACGCACAATGCGATAATACTAATGTCGAACGTAAGGTAAAAACAAACACGAGGGACACAAGCCCTTAGGCGCCCATCTGAGACGCAAAGGAATGGAACTGCTATAAATGTCTACGATCTTACTAAAGCAATATATATATATATATATATATATATATATATATATATATATATATATATATATATATATATATATATATATATATATATATATATATATATATATATATATATATATATATATGATATATAAAGGGGGGGAGGTAATTTTCTATATATGGAAAATTACCCCCCCCCTTTCCGACAATTCTTAACGGAATGAACCTATTTACAAACTAGGCCAAGATATCATTAAACAAATATATACAATATAAGGAAATTTCGCTCGCATGTGGCTGTTTTTTAAATTCGTCTCAGTGATGTAGCAAATGTTCTGGACAATATTAATGTTATTGTTGAAAAGGCAAATAATGTTACTTATCGAGTGTTTTCAATGTTTCGCTATAGCCATATAAGACAAACTCTCCAAGCCTTTTTCAGTCATAAAGATTGCGTAAAAATGTGACAAGAGTTTTACAAGATTTCACTATACAAAGGAAAAGTAACTCGCCCATTCGCGACCATGTTTTGATCGAAACCGAATAGTTGGCATACTCGGACGAGATATCTAAATACAAAATTTTATTATAATTGGACAAAATGTGTCTTTTATAGTTTGTAAAAGTTTTCAATATGGCCACAAAAAGGAAACTTCAGCGCCCACTGGCGCCAAAATTTCAACTGACAGAATCCATTTTTACCTCGCATGATATATCATTATCACAAATGTTCTGGGCAAGTTTAATAATGCTTTAACAGTTCAAAAATATTAATTCTTTAGTTTTCAAAAGTTTACTTTACGTTGGGTTACTGACCTAGTTTTTGACCCCACATGACATTATGTTTAACAAGTACGAGTACGACACATGTTCTGAATGTTATGACAATTGGGTAATATCTCTTGATGTTCATGTGGAAAATATCATCGACAACGACGGAATAAGGTGCTCAAAAAATCCCACCATAATTACGTTTTGCTCAGGTGATCTTAAACTAATGTATGAATGTTCCGTGTAAATATTTAAAAAAAGAATGCAGTAGTGGAAATGCATGCTAATTAAAACACCTTCCATGTATAGCTATGTTATAACACAGGTTTGTTTGCGAATGAGATAACATTACACATTGCTATTATGAATTCATATTACATTTCATGCTTCGATCTTTGTCTAATTACTCAAAACAGAAGTCGGATGAATTCGATTGTATGAATACTATAAAAATCCGAGACTTTCCGTGTAGACGAATTACCTAGATACCTAGACTATGTTAACATGCATAACATACACTTTGGAGCGTGTGCTACTTACTCGCATCAACATATGTTATGTAAAACATATCATCTATTATTATCCAGCATACATTCAAATACACGCACTCGTAAATAAAACAGTCCGTAATTTATCAAATATTAGAGCGAACACGTGTGTACGTTATTCCAATTCGCCTTATCAGAATTGAGGCTGTTAAACAACAAAATGTATGCTAGCAATAGACGAAATTTTCCACAAACCTGGAGCGATAGCATCTGTAAAATCCCTCATATATAAAAAATCTACATGTGATTTTTCTTTTCTACACACAACGCAAGTGATTTTAATCCCGACTATTGCAGTCGATAACAAGGTTCCCATTTAATTTATTCGTGGTCTTTATAATTACCAATGATGTTCCAACGATCCAATGTCATGCACAAGGTGATGGACTTTAAATGCACACACAACTGATATAACTTTTATAGCCGTTTAACTTCATTAAATTATCGTGCATCTCGTATGGCGTACATACATAAAGCGTCCGATATAAATTAATAAACATATATTTCCCGAAAAGAAAAATAAGTTTAACGAGTGTACATTTGTTTTAAACACACTTACCTTTCCGTGTACTACGTTTTCAACATGTGTAACGTAATTTAACTGTTTCGTTGATAAACGCTTTGCTTTTGAATTTTGGTGTTTAGTACAGCTACGCTTTTTTAGTGTAAGTATAATAATATGTTACTCTTAACACTTCACACATATAAACTTTCGATTTTTTCCATTTTCCGCATTTTAACACTGTTATCAGGAATACTGCAGTATTTACTAAGGAACAACTTTGGTAATCCAATAAAAATCATCCCAATAATAAGCAGGCTCATTGCAAGGTTGTTGTTATTCTATTCCCGGCACATACACGAACTTCTTTGCTCGTATTTTAATAGTTGAGACCAATATGAAATGCAATGAAGTCATACATGTTAATCAGTTGATTCGTTTATGTTAATCAGTGGATTAATATTGTGTTAATCAAGGAGTCAACTTCAGTGTAATCAAAGTTGAGAAGCGATTTTGTATTGTTCACTTTGGTATTTCAGTAACACATCAATAAATGCAAACATCTGCTGGATTACATGACAAATTGTTAGAAAATATCAATATGCAACAGGTGTTTAGCATGAACATGCATGTAAACTGAACTTACACACACTGGTGGAAATAAGTATAGTCTCGTGTGTTTATTTTGTTTTGTTATATCGGCGTTTGTATTCAGTAACGATTGAATAACAACATAACAACGTATGTGTGTATGTGTGACAATGCAGTATAACTGTCAAAGGCTGCATGTGCAGCTGTGTTTAACACAAGGAATAAAATCATATTTGTCAACGAAGGTTTAAAGATAAACATTTGCATGAAGCTGTGTCGCACCTTTAAAAACTTCCTTTAAATTACGGCAAATGCTGACCTTAGGCAACGTCACTATATTTTAATTCCGCATGCCAAGTTGTTGTTTATAAGCGAAATAAAACATTATTGATGTATGATGGCAGTTTATATTTATCAACTTCCTTTCCATATGCAGAGAAGTAAGAAGACATGAGAGACATCACCATGACAGACTCTCTTTTAATTATCAAGGAATCGAACATTTCAATTGCCGATATTCTCGTTAGTATGGACCGAGAAGCAGTTTAAATGTTATTTATGAAAAGCGGATTGCATTTTAATGAACACTTTTTTCGAAATAGACTTACTCAGAAAAGGCTGTATGGTAGAATGTAACCATCACCTTACACATATAAGTTTACGGATTAATTTGTGTGTGAATTGTATGATCGTTAAATTGTCATTATTAATACTTATAGGTAGAAAACGAACATCGATAAATCCACTTTAACGATGATGAATGAGCTTTTTTCATTTTTTTCAATATCCTCTCAATTCAATATACCTTTAAACAGTGTAACGTGCATCATTTTGTTCGTCAGTTTCTTTTACTTTTCGTACTGTTATCTTTTATTTTAACAGTTATTTATTTTGACAATATTTTTAAAATATTCAATACGCTACGAAAATTAGTAAAGATAATGCTAAAAGCATACCATAATAACAAGACTAATATTTTGCTTACCGAAATGAGTAATAAATATCCGCTTTAAGTTAACAGCTCGTAATGTTAAATTTACGTGTATGCTCCAAATCAAGGTGGCCCAGATAACACTGATAATCGAATCGTAAGTGGTTTGTTTGATTATGATTCAACAATGAAAAGACCTTCCAAGCGCTTTGATCAAGTGTCTTTATATAATCTTGTTTTCAATTGCACAACCTTTTTAAAACTCATAATTACCCATTGACACGGAGACGTAATGATTGGGTATTTGAAGAACCGTAGGTGAACATAATTACAATTCAGACGAGTACCAAATTTTGTGATCAAGCGATAAAATATCTGCGGACTGGATGGGTCGAATTACTTTGCATGAAAATTGCAATTAAAGTGATATTATGGGCAGTTTTCATTGTTGAATTGAGCTGTAGAAAATTAACTGGTCAAAAGAGTTGGTTAAAATGTGGTTACTGACAAATTATCTGCAACCCATCTTGCCACCAGTTGTTTATAAAAATATATTTTATATTTGATATTTGATATTCTTACGTGACTCACCCAGTCATGAAAGCCGAAATGATCCGTAAAACAAAATTGTGTCTCTGTGTCGTATGAACGAATCTGCACTAAAACTAAATTTAGGTTTACATCGTACATGCATGAACAGTTGTCAAACGAAAGTACGGTTGCTAGTCAAATGCATCATTTGCCTCTTTCCGGGATATTGTTTTAGTATGCAGATGCTGCATTAACACATACAAGTGTATATAAAGTGAAAACACCAAAAATAAACAACGGGTGCGAAAGACACCTATAAACTGTTAGATGCCCATAATATCACTTTAAACCGGTCGCAAAGTTTCTTTGCACCCTGCTTTGGAAATAAGATAATTGCATAGTAGTATTTCATGTTAGCAAAATTAGTCTTACCACACTTCAACGAAGAGTGAAAAGGAAATAGTCAAAGTCGTAAATCCACAATGGTCAAAAGAATCACCGCCTGTTATGTTATTCACGCAATATAGTATTTCAATTTCGCACAGACATTCTTGAGATACGGATATATTGTTAATAATGTCACCCTTGCAGTACGGGTATTTAATATTCCCAGAGATAAGGTAAATCTTCCATGTCAAACTGGCAACGCGTTGTTTAGGTATAGGACAAACAAGCAGGAAATTTGTCAATGTAAAAGGTTACGTTTCCCAACAAATCGCTATCGTTCGAAGATAAGCATAATAAACAACGATATGAAATGCTTGGTATACATAATACAGATGGGCAGATTTAAAATAAGATAACCAAATATGTATGTATCAACAGTTTTGGTGAGTTTTAATTCAAGGCAATTTGAAGCTAATTATATTATTGGCTTAACGGGCAAATATCAAACTTTGCATGTTTTAAGTTTTATGTAATGACCATCTACCTGACGTTGGGATCGATCTCGTATATGAAGCGATACATTAATAAAAGTTATCCGAGATATGTTAATCAACCGAACAAAGAACCAGATTCAAAAGCATAAACCAACCTGAAGTATCGAATAGAAGCTCTTGATTTTTATTCCAGTTGATATGCAATTAAGATTTTACAACATAAATATCTTCTATTTTATAAACACACTGTCACTGTAGTTTAACATTCCAGTTGTTATTGAAGGCTTTATACAAATATGCACGTTCACATGCGTTTGTAAAAGAACGTTTAAAACTCACGCCTCTAACAATTAACACGATATTTATCGGGAAACCTGTAAAAGCCATTTGAGATAAACCTAATAAAGTAATCTATCCAATGTGTGAACATTGCCTCTTATCCTAATACCTTTTTATTTGAACAGCGACACCATTTCATCGTCCGCCGTATACAGTTTATATAGCGTTTTGTTGCTTAAATAAATGCTTAAATAGAAGTAATAACTGTTCCCGCCCTTTAAAAAAACTTTACGAATAATCATAAAAATCGTATCCGTTTTGAAAATATACACTGATCGATTGGCGTCTATAGATACAATTAGACAACTACGCTACCGGTACGTGTCATTGCAAGTAACATCAAAAGACAGGAATGTAACACAACATGCAGAAATACACTATTAAAGATACACATAAATAAGACAGTTGTGCAATAATACGCACAACTTTATCTATTGATCGTCAGGCAGTAATTACGGTCAACGAGCGTGTTCGTTTTTGCATCATTAACCGAGTTGTCTAATAATAAATCCGGTTGCCATACATATGTTCGATACGTGATTTAATTGCTTGTGAAATTACCACGTTTGTATATTATGGCTGTAGTTTTAACAGTTATGCTTAGTAAATGTCTAAATGCTACTTTCAAATCTGATGTTAAAATGCACCAAAGGCTTAAAGGGACTTGTTCACCATTCTTAAAATACGATTTTCACAAGTATTGTCATAGATTTAAGAAAACATGTTAACATTATGTTTAAACAAGCGAAATAACATTCCCGACCGAGAAAAATGTTTTAAAATTATAGGGATAATACACGTTTTCGAGGGCATGATCATCTGCGGGCGCTCGAAAAATCCGTTCCTGCCAGAGTGCGCACGGGGGCAGAAACGGATTTTCAGAGCGCCCGCAGATGATCATGTCCGAGAAAATGTGTACTTTCGCTATTAATGCATAAGCAAATCACACATTCCAAAATAAATAAGAATAACATTGAAAACAACATTTCTTGTTCATTCGACATCGACAAAATAATTCTATTATTTCATATGACGTTATACAGTTCAATGTTGTGTTTTATATATGCCTCACTCGGTCATCATCCGAAATGACGAGGCTTTACCTTTGGATAGGCAGTTTTCGATTTAAAATGTGTTTAAACAGTTAATTAATGCAAAGTTGAAATGCAGCCGCGCAAAGTAAGAAATGAGGAATTATTTTGGAATTTACCGGTCGTGACGGATAAATATATCGTCAGAATAAGTCATTGTTTTCATAGATGTTTGGTACAGGTCTATCTAATTTCGTTCCAACTAAATTTTCTAAAAATTAATACTGCCAACATATTGTCACTGAAGTATTTCAAGCATAAAGCAGGAACGTTGAAGGTACATAAACACTTACATTTACAGCATAGTCTTTTGAAAGTGTTGAGTAAATAACCTTAACTTCATTGACGTTTCCAATAAATAAAACTGTTGTCCAGAGAGTGCAGATGGTAGAATGTGAAATGTGGATTGAAATATTCATTTCCTTTATCTCTGCATGCATGAGGAAACTGGTGCTTATTCAGTTCCCTATTTATGGGACACATACACGAACATTGGAATCTGAACTGGTAAATGTCGCCAAAATGATTTTTGAAATACTGCCGATTTTAGATGTCTAGACGCTCAGTAAGTAAAGGATAGCATAATATAGAATTAAAGGGTCCTTTTCACAGATTTTGGCAAGTATTGAAGTTAGTCATTAAATGTTTTATATTGATAGATGTAAACATTTTATTTAGAAAGCTCCGTTAAAAACACATGAATGAAATTGAAGAAAGAAAGGAAAAAGGAACCCTAAACTGAACTTGATCCAATGACCCCTGCAGTAAAAGTCTAACGCTTGGACCACTCGGCCACCCAGACTTATACAATGAGTAATGTATTTTATACTTTATATAAGCAATCCTCGTAAAAACAATGACAACAACAAAATTCTCCAATTTATTCAATCGATTCGCGTTGCAACGCTTTATAATTTTCAGGTATTTAAATCGTCAAAAGATGCATATAATAAATATTTTAGACCATGGTAAATGTTCAGTATTACTGTTTCCCAACAAATATCATACCAACGAAGCTTTGCGAATCTGAAACATTTTTTAATAATTTTGTCAATTTACCAAAACTTGAAAAGGCCCCTTTAATTTATCAATACGGAAATTAAACATACACTATGCAGGTATTTTTTTCATGTAATGGAAATACCAGCTTGATACAACTTACAGTAATTCCTTTGTATTATAGGTTAAATCATTTACGTGGGCCTGCGAAAACACTATTTGAATAATATCCCAAAAATACAAACGTCTTCGCAATAAATCAGCAGACCAACCTATGCACGTTAGAACATCGTCGCGGAAGAACTGATCTTATTTATTTCATGGCGCCGCAGCAATTGCAGTTTTTCCAAGCCCGTGTGTTTGGCAGCATGCCCAATTTCTTAAGCGAAGTCGATCACAGTACAGCCACGTCTGTTTATTATCTTTCAAACAGTATTCTCTGGAGTACTTTCGAGATACGTGTAACGTACATGATTTACATATTTAGTATCCCAATAGATGCTTGTTGTATTTTAAGTCATATACCGTTATCCGCGGGATATAATTATAATGTTTGCGTGTAAGAATGATTTGTACATAATAATCTATGGTGTACAGTTACTTTTTTATCAGTAAAAGCTACAATTTGAAAAAGTCGATGCACATTTTCATGAAAATTGTTAAAGTAACCGGTTACATATAACCTGGAGCTGTACGAATCCGTTCAAGTGAAAATACAATAATACATAACCTCTTACGTAATGGTATATTATCAACTTACCTTGTTTATATGAACATTTTCCCTCGCAGTTAAAATGTGTCTGCAACCCGCGGTTATAGGGCGTAACGTTGTTCAATAGGTATATTATCCAAAATATGTTAATATGCAAATATCAGTTCGCAAATGTTTGATATGTATCTGATGTACACTTATTCAATATACCTTAATTTTAAGAGATTGCTATCCGTTTATAACATATTCACTCGTTAAATCAATTTTCTTAACATCATCGACGAACTGACAAGTCAAACGTCACATAAATGTCTGCTTTTGGGGATTCTATCTGAATTGCACGCCTTATAAATATTTTACAATAAACAAACTGTGTATTCACTTTTTTTCAAATAATTGTGTTAACCACTGGCTCAGTCATTCAAATATACTTACAAAACCATATGAAGACACATTTAGGAGTTTCAATACTGAATTAATAGCATTTGCTTCAAACTCATTTCAGTGTAAACATAATTACGTATATGTTAACTATTATTACTTATTAATATAGTCTCCGTTTGTGTATAAGTGTAGGCGACACTGAAACACTATATATCACAACTTGCAAGTGTGGCTGTTACTACAAAAAGCAAACCGTACAACACAGATCGATTATACTGTGCCCATTATTCTTTCAAAAAGACATTATAATTATGACCCGCGGATATAGGTTTATAACTAAAATTCAATATTAGTTTATACACGCAAATGACAACATGTTCACTTCAAAGTTACAGCTTCAAGTATGGGGTTGTATTAATATTTAGTGTAAGGACTATATTTATTAAACGCCGTAATCTCGAGGTCCGTAATCCCGAGTTCCGTTAAACCCTAAAATTTGATCGGAGCATTATTACACATGATGTTACCATCTAATAATGTACGACATAACTAAATATAAAAACACACAAATCATAATAAATCAACTCAGTATTTAATAAATACATCGTAGGTTACGTCTTTGATTACAATGAAATCAGGTAGTGAACTTGTCAGTTAACGCAAATTAAAAATAACATGTATTGTGAATCCCTAGATAGGTCTGAATGTAAGGCTCTTACTAACAAAATTTTAGTGGCACAACGCCTCGATCCAAACTATCGTGGCCGTGTTGAGCAGTTTTACTCAAATGCATCTATAATTAATGATATGTACATTAAGCCGTTAATGATTGTCTGAATGCATTTTTACTACATGTATTTATACTTTTTTACTTGTAGGACCAACATGTTCTGTACCTGAGATGATAAATACGTTTTTGTGTTCGATAGATAACTTTATGGTATTTACAAAATGATGTCACCGTATTTTTGCAGATTTGTTTATGATACAGAACAACGAAAATGTGCTGTTTATCAAAAGCACTTAAACGTATATAACCGGGACAGAAAATAAGGCATATATTATTGGAATAACGATGCACGTGATTTGAAGAAGAAACAATGTTAACGCATCAGTTACATGTCAGTTTAAAAAATGTCAATTGAAAGGATTTATTCGAAAGTAGTTTATATAGTGATATTTACAATGTATGTATACCCGTTTAACAAATGACATGTGATGAGCTAATAATCATTACTACTTTTCAAATGACAACACTTGGCACCATTTAATGAAAAAGTGTTGTCGTTGATAGCTGCATTTCCTCTAATCACATTGTACACTGCATTACTAACTCAAACGTCGCTATTCAGTAGTTGGTTCTGTGACGTCAGTATCTAGCTCGTCTTCTGATTGGTTGTTGCTATCTGGTTGAATGTTGCTAAACATTACACGTATTGTGTTCATGTCGGACGGGTCCACGAGATCTAAAGGTCTCTCCCCTTCTGCTGTTAGTATGCTTTTGTCTGCACCGTTTTCTATAAGAAATCTGAAACAAAACGACAATAAAAATCTTTGATGCATGTAAGTGCTGCAAATAATTACTTAAGAACCGATTGTATTTAACACGTAATCTTCGGAACAGACTTAATATCCAACTTAAATTACCATAAGAAAAATCTCTAAATGAATATTTTAAAAAAAGAAGTAGAGTATAATAAATGCTGTAATCAAATCGTTCAGTTTGTTCAAAAAGGTACCATATGATTATTTAAATGTCATATGGAACCTTTTTGCACACAGGGGATTAAATTATGCAAGTTTTCATTCGTTTGGTTAGTATATTGTTTTCTTTATTTTTTCGTCCACGAATATGATCAAATTGAGTATCCAATCCAATAAATCAATTAAGACAAATTAAACCGAAAATCGTTCAGTTTGTTCAAAAAGGTACCATATGATTATTTAAATGTCATATGGAACCTTTTTGCACACAGGGGATTAGATTATGCAAGTTTTCATTCGTTTGGTTAGTATATTGTTTTCTTTATTTTTTCGTCCACGAATATGATCGAATTGAATATCCAATCCAATAAATCAATTAAGACAAATTAAACCGAAAATGGAATGATTGCAGGAAGTTATTCATTTTAACTTTATATTTAAAAGATATGTACATGCTTTGTGGATTTTTTTCATTATGTAGCAGAGAAACCCATGTAAACATCAACTCACTGAACAATATCGGCATGCCCCTCTGCGCACGCAGCGTGTAGAGGCGTCCACGAATCCTCGTCCTGTTTGTTAACGTCAGCTCCATGGGTCACCAGGAGTCTCACTGCAGCCTCGTTCCCGTCAAGAACCGCCTGATGAAGAGGGGTAAGACCTATAGGAAATTGGTGCATTGTTATAAACACAATATTAGAAATCGTATATTGAGTTCATTTTTTCACTTTCATCGCTGTCAATAGATAATTTTGCAGTATCGTGTTTATAAGAATGCGACCCGATTCAGCTAAACATAAATTGCAAAGCAACACACGTACAATGTGCAAATCGCATTGCGTTATGAACAATCAGTTAGACCAAGTGATAAATAATGAGAGAAGTTTCATACATACATAACTGTTTAAACTGCTTTGCAGAGCCAATTATGAGAAGTGTCCAATGTTGCTTCTTAAGTTCGGTGAATGTATACGTACATTGTTCAAATTAAGTATTACAATAACTCGTATATAAATTTGAATCAAACAATCATGATGTTTCGAATTACCGATAACATTTCATATCCAACGAAATAAAACGTGTTACTGTCTCATCGTAATTAGATTTAAAAACTTGCTATTGTTATGCTTTTGAGCTTAGCTATTTTCAACCATTAAAGATATTTTTTAGGTTAACGCTTTATTGGTGGTTTATGTTACGGAGACATAGGATTATGCAGTGAGCTTGTGCATCCAATGATGCAACGGCTGATCATGAGATGATATGCTTTGTTAGATTAGAACAATTATGTTATTGTTGCATATTCTTGCAAACACAACAAGTTTAAAGGCCACAGGTCGCAAAATAATGAACCTGTTAAATGGAAAAAAAAAACTATAATGCAAAATTGTATGCTTGGTTCGTTTATCTGAATAGGTTTGTAATGTTCTCTTCGTATCAATGCCTCTTGGTGTAAAGGCAAACCATCACTATAATTTATTATAAGAACATTAAGAATTATTCTTTACCACATACCTGCGTCATTAATTCCACTAATGTCCACCTGAAGACTAGCTCGTCGCAACATGTGACTAAGAGCTGTGACGTCATTCTCTTTGATATTGTCCAGAAACACTAGTTCGTCAGAGAACCGCACACCTTTGGCCTTCTTTCCTTCCGGATTCTGTTTGGCATACAAGCTTGCTCGTCGACTCATTGTCAATTATTGTGCCCTCATATATTTGCAATATAAATTCTCAAGTACACATGCTTACTGATTCAAAGGAGATGTCACAAAGTCATGATGTCGGAACCTTCAATGCTGTCTTTCACTCGCTGTGCACTATGCAAAAAAAATATTTGCAATCAGTTCTCATCTGTAAATAATTGGGGATTATGAGATAAGTGCACGTTGAAAATACGGTTCTAAAATATCATGGAATGTGATAATGAAATAACACGAACCGTTCTTCAAGTACTATATACGCACAATGCGATAATACTAATGTCGAACGTAAGGTGAAGACAAACACGAGGGACAAAAGCCCTTAGAAGTCCATCTGAGACTTTAACTGCTCTACATTTCTATGATCTTACTAAAGCAATATATAATTAATTAATTATATTGAAATCTAATCCAAACTTCTGACAATTCTTTTCTGAACGGAACGACCCTATTTTCACACTAGGCCAAGATATCATTCAACAAATAAAAATATATATGGATATTTCACCCGCAGGTGGCTGTTTTTTCAAATTCGTATCAGAGATGATACATATGTTCTGAACAAGTTTCATGTTAATGTTAATAAGGCAAATAATTAATGTAACGTATATGGTGTGTTCAATATTTCGCTATTGCCATATTAGAAAACAATGTCCCATCCTCTGTCAGTCATAAATATTGCGCGAACAAGTGAGAAGAGTTTTACAAGGTTTCAATACAGACAGGAAAACCAAATTGCCCATTCGCGACCATGTTTTGGACGAAACCGAACACCTGGGATACACGGACGAGATATCTTAACACAAACGTTTGTTATAATTGAACAAAATGTGTCTTCTGTAGTGTGTAAAAGTTTTCTATATAGCAGTACAAAAATACTGCGTCCACTGGCGGCACATTTTCAACGGACCAGATCCATTTTTTCACGTGTATGATATTTTATTACCACAAATGTTTTGGGCAAGCCATAAAACATACTGCGTCAACTGGCGGCACATTTTCAACGGACCAGATCCATTTTTTCACGTGTATGATATTTTATTACCACAAATGTTTTGGGCAAGTTTAATCATGCTTTGGCAAGGCAAAAATATTACTTCTATAGTTTTCAAAGAGTTTGCTTTACGTTGGATTACTGACCTAGTGTTTGACCCCACATGACCTTATGTTTAAAACGTATGTTTAGATAGTATTGGGGCACATGTTCTGAATAGTAGGACGATTCGGTAATATCTCAGGATGTTCACATGGTAAATGTCGACGACTATGACGGAATAAGGTCACCAAAATAAGTTGATCTAAAACAAATGAATGAATGGTCAGTAAAAATAGTTTCAAAAATAATGCAATGGTGGGGAATGCATGCTAATTAATGAACCATATAATTTTGTTATTACAAATGTTTGTTTCCATATGAGATAACATATCTTATTGCTATTATGCATTTATACGGTTCGTGCATCGACCATTGTCTTATTATTACTGAAATAAACTTAAAAATGTAGTCTTCTAGGATGCAATTGATTTTATGAATACTATCAAAATCCGCGACTTCCTTGTATACGAATCATCTAGCTATCTAAGCTATGTTAATGGGGCCTTTTTATGTTTTGGTAAATTGACAAAATAAAAAAAATGTTTCAGATTCGCAAATTTTCGTTGTAGTTATATTTGTGAGGAAACAGTAATACTGAACATTTACCATGCTCTAAAAATATCCATTGTATGCATCTTTTGACGATTTAAAAACTTAAAAATTATAAAGCGTTGCAACGCGAAACGATTGAATAATTTGAAGAATTCTGTTGTTGTCGTTATATTTTGTGACACAACGAGGATTGCATATATAAAGTATAAAATCCATTGTTCATTGTATGAGCACGGTTTGCCGAGTGATCTAAGCGTTAGACATTTACTCAAGGGGTCAGTGTTTCGAGCCCAGTTGAGGTTACTTTTTTTCTTTCTTTAATTTTATTATTGTTTTTAACTGGAGCTATTGAGATGCAATATTTACATTTATCAATATAAATAATTTAATGACAAACTTCAATACATGCCAAAATCTGTGATAAGGTCCCTTTGACAAGCATAACATACATGTTATGTAAAACATATTATCTATTATTATCCAGCATACATTCAAATATACGCACTCGTCAATAAAATAGTCAGTAATTCATCCAATATCCGAGCTTACACGTGTGTACGTTTTTCGAATTCGCCTTATCAGAATTGAGGCCGTTATACAACAAAAGATATTCAAGCAATATACCCAATTTTCCTCCAGCCTGCACCCAATTGTATAAACGCTTGTTAAAGTTACCGCTCGCTCGGTAACTTTCAAACCTTGGTAGGTTTGCGGTTATTCAGGTTTAGTAACCTTCAAGGTAACTCGATTGTATAAACACGATATACCGCAAAGTAACCTAACCGCGCATAGTGGAATTTAACCACCGGTTACTTTAACCAAAACATTCCCACAATGCATTTTCTAATGACGTAATTTTCGCGCGAAGTGTCACGCTTCCATTTCGTTAACAAACAAAATAAACAGCGACATGTAGTTTTTTTTTATCAAATTCATTTAAAAATGTATTCACAATAAAATAAAGTGTACATTTTAACTATGAGTTCATCAAAATGACCAGGCACAAATTGATAATGATGTCGAGATTTGCATCATTTAGCGGAATCCGTGGTGCTTCCAAACTGCAAGATAGTGCTTGCAAAGACGTCTATTCTTCTAGATGTTTTAAGTGATGTAACATATACATGGTCGTCGTAACATGCTAGCCTATTCTTCTAATTTGGCTTATAGTCCGTTTTCATGACTGCGTTATAAAATAATATCTTTCGCCAAATAACGATTTTTACATATTCAAAGCGCAAAGCTGAGTTTATCATTAACTTAAAATTACTTCAGAAAATCACACTGTCTGTTGTCCAATATTGCATATTGCAGTTGAGAAAAGTGCGAGTCTTTTTGACAATTGATTATAAACGCGATTTATTTCACATGTAAATGTACTGTATAATGACATAGTTGAATTGTCAATTTATCACATTTTCCTTATTTCGTTCAATGTGCATTGCTTATAATCCGTGCATATACTTTGACATTTTAGAATGTGCAACAAGCCATACAAATATCGCACAATTAATAATTATTATGCAATATTTGCTTTCCGATTTAATTCACGTTAGGCATAGAGATGAAGTATAAGATGGTAAAAATAGCACCACACTGGAATTCGGAATGTCCCATTTTGTACACGGGTATAATGCACTCGTTTATCTGTTGTGTAATGGGATGTTTTCCATTCTTTGTTTATTAATATATTAATTTTTTTTCTTATACAATAAGGGAATTTACCATAGACAAATAAAACATTGTTCTACTTTAAACATATCTTTGTATGCAGAAATCTGCAAATGTAATTGAGTTCACCAACGGCTATTTTTTGATAAACTGTTCCGGTTCATTTGAACAGCAGTAATGTAGAGTACATGACGTAGCGTGTGACGAAGAAGAAAGTTTATCGAGTTCATAAATTCATTTGAATATAGTGATAGGATGACATAAGGGTCTTTATTTAACTATGCTAAAATAATTATTAAAGACCCTAAATGCAAAATCGTCAATTATTGAGTTAAATGGATTATTTATGGATTCTAAAGGGTTATTAAAGGGAAGATACTAGTTCGAACGTGTTTTTGGTTTTTGTTTGTACTTTTTTCGTTCCCTGTCAGGGCTCAACATTAACCTAAAAACCAACTTGCCCTGCCGGGCAAGTACTTAAAAATCTACTTGCCCTGAACGTAAAGCCACTTGCCCAAAGATGAAGTATCAAATTAACTGTAAACCTCATATTTTGTATTAATAAAGATCAAAATGATACACCCCAAAACCTTTTTTTATTTTTGCACATTTAACAAAATGATTACAGCAATTCAAGTCTAATTAGTCTTAATGTTGATTTGTCCCAATGTTCGATCATTAATGAAATAATTAGTCATTCAGATTCTCTTCCACATCTTCGTCATCAAACACAGGTCTACGTTGCCTCTGTCCTCCGGTGTACCAGAAGTTAACTGCTCTGGGCCAGTTATACTCCCCTATAGTACTGCTAGTCCGGAGATGGAGATCGCCATCAAGCAGTTGAGCATATCCGGCTGAAGAGATGCTCTCCAGTCAGACTTGATTCTGGCCATGGCTGAGAATCCTCTCTCACAAATAGCACTGGAAGTAGGGACAACCAGAATAATTTCTACTAGCATAAGAATATTCTTAAACCTGATTTTTAAGTTTTGATCAGTTAACAGTTGTTTGAACATCACATCAGTAGAACGTGTTCTATTTCTGAACATGTGGGCTTTCAGAGCTGGCCATTCTGTACTTGTTATATGCTTCAACTGACAACCCATACGTTTCAAGTCAACCTTGAAATGTTCACACAATGTTTTGACCTGGTCTTCCCCATATGTAGCAAGGTCCACCTCAGTGTCAGGAAGGTTAACCATGAAGAAAACTTGCATTGCTTTTAGTACAGGAGAGGTGTCTAGGTCATTCATACTACTGGAGATATGATCAATGAGAATGTCCACAAGACCGTTTTTTTTGCATTAAGTTGTTCATCAGATGATGTAGATGGTGTTAGCTGAATACCCTGGAAGGTAAGCTGGTCACTGGTTGCATCAATGAATCCCTGTAGATTTTTACCTAGTCTAAGTTTCAATGCCACCAGGCAGAGGCAAGCTGTCTCCAACGCATCTAAAGCATCTGGTATAGAACATGTATCACGCTGAAACTGCAGAGACAGATCACTTAGAATTTCTAATACATCCTAATTGAATGCATGTAATGTAGAAGCTTTGGCACTTCAAATGTTTAACAATTTTTTTTGCTCGGCCTTGAACATCAGCACTGCCCTTGCCACCCTGCACAATATCCTCAAAATGTGTAACAAATACAAGATTGGTTTCAGGCTTCAACAGAATTGCCAGCGATCTGCTAAGGTGGGGCATCCAGCGTGTACCCTCCAAGTTGGCAGGTCTTAACATTTTCACATCCATGGCTTCTTCCAAGCTTTTCAGTTCCCGTAAGGCTTTAGCAGAATAGTGGTAGTGTTTGTGGAGATGAAGAAGAACTGATTTTATGTCTTCAAGAACTGATCCATCTTTTTGTCTAAGAGCATCCAACGCAGCTAACTCCAATCTATGATTCACACAGTGCATTGAAATGAGCTGGGGCTTATCTCTCTTAAGAAGAGCCGTAACACTGTGTCTTTTACCCAGATTGACGCTGGCGCCATCACACCCAGTAGCTATCAGTTTCTCCTTCCTTCCATCAATATTGGACATGGCCTCTTCGATAGCCCCCAGTATACCTTCCGCATGTGCATGCTCCACCGCCTTCATGCTAACGTATAGACACATAGGAACCCCTTCTATTACCTATGACGAAAAGAAAAAAAATGTTAAAGGATCAATCATGAAATCACCTGAAAGGTATTATTTGCCATTAATAATAAATTGCAGTGGAAAAACAGTCATGCAGATTAACCATCAATCTTCAAGATTCCGTAACAATCTAAACTTTATAAGTATATGACATTAATTTTTTTATTCAAAATCAAAACTGAGTCTGATATAAAAAAAAACAATATTCTAAGTTATTTGTAGTAAGTTGGTGAAGACTTTCTACAAAGACTAGTAAGAGGGAAGTTTAAGAAACGTTTTATTAAACCTTAATTTTATAGAATAAAATAATAGAACAAAAAATAATACATTCGTTTATAAAGGTTTTCTATCAGCTTACCACTCTTGCATACACCAGTTCATGTTCGCAAACTGACACATCTGTGGCGCCATCGAACATGATAGCTAACACCCTCCGACTGCTTTAGAAGATCATCGGTGACACTCTGAAGATCTTTGTAGATGAAGGTCATGAACCTGAAAAATAAAAATAACTAACATATTTAACATTTATAAATTCAACTTGCTGGAATAGCATGTAACAATCATGTTGTTTGAAATGTCAACTTAGTCCATTGCCATATGCAGGACAGATATTTATGCAGAATTAATAGCTTGCATATGTGCATTTTAGGACCTATCAGTATACTCTGTACATGACCATGGGGTGTTAAAACAAGATTAAGTTAACTTACAAATATTTAAAAGAACAATAATTTAATTGTAACGTTTATTGTTCATTTACTTTCACTTGACTTAAATGCATGGTGGATGATGGGAGTGCAATACTGCTTGGGCAGATGGAGGTTCACTTTTTTATATTTGTACACTATAAAATGAAATATGTTTGCAGGCTTTGTTTCATTTAATTACGTATTATGTATCACAAAAATACCTTCTGCATGCCATGTCTGTCTTGTAACTCAATACCAGCTCAACACCATTGATTTTCTGTAAATCAAGCACGGATGGATACAGGGTGAAGGGCAGTTCGTTGTTGGCTATCCAATATGCTGAATTGAAACAGACAGTAAGTTTTTGTAAATCGTCTTTGTTCAATTTTCTGATGCTTAAACCCATGGCATAAACTACATTTGAGCACCCCGGAATGTCAATGAGAGTTTGCGAATTCGCCGAACTGTCAATGTCTCCGGTGTACGAGCAGACGATAGTTTGCTTATTTTCTTTCATGAGCAAAATCGTTTCCTTTTTATAAGCAAGCTCATGAGATGAACTTTTTTCATGCGTTTTTATAGACTCAAGGCGAAAAGTAGTGCACCCAGAAATGAACGATGAGCTCTTGTCATCACTGTACTGTTCACAGGGTTTGCAAAACATTGCCTCTAACGTTTCATCGTATCTCAACCATTCAAATTCACTTTTTTATTTTGGTAAAAAGTTGCGTTTTCGCTTCGCTTCGTACTGTTTGGCACTTTCGGATGATTTTTCTTTGCAAGTTTCATTTGATTTGGCAGACTTAGAATTACTGGTAAAGCCGAAGGTAAATAAACTCGACATTTCTCGTACAACACGTGAACCGTAAAAAATGTCAATTGACGTAAAGCAAAAGAATGTTGAAAATGTATGTCGCAAAATATGAAATATATAAAGTATGTATATATATATATATATATATATATATATATATATATATATATATATATATATATATATATATATATATCGAAGCTACTTGTTCTTGTGTTTATAGTTATATATTTTTAGTACTTTTCTTTTTGACTGAAAACACCAACGATGTTATTGGTAACTGAATAATAATGAAAAACATAATCTCATTTGAAAGCCGATGTTTGGAATCCCAACTTACCCAAGCCATTTACGGCGTTTCTAAAAATAAGTTTGGAAATTCAAGCGCAGCATGCGTAGTTAGTTCGGACTTCCGCAAACAATAATCGCCGAGGTAAATTGGTGCATTATGCAAATCGTTCATGATTATTTGTACTATTTAACCACTGAAACACACGTTTTTCTTTGTTCTTTCTTTGCACTTGCCCGATCGGACAACTAGATTATAAAATAACTTGCCAGGACCCAACTTTTACTTGCCAGGGGCAATCGGACAACCGTTAATGTTGAGCCCTGCCTGTTCTCGGAGAAATGATTTTAACATGGGCGCCATTGCGTATTGCCCTGTAAATTAAGTCAAATAAAGTGTCAGTGGCTGCAATTGTCTGTTTACTTGTCGAAATTGTTAAGTTCGTCGATGGTAAGCTTTTCTAATGTCGCGCCACTCTGCCATTTTGTGTAAGTTACCTCGCGGTTACTTGTACTTACCCACCTAGATAAGCAGGGTATGTTTTAACTGGGTTTTAACCGATCGGTATAACTTACCAAATTTTATACAAACGCTTACCGACCAGTAACCAACAAGTTACCGACTTTTAACCGCCGGTATGTGGCTAACCGCCGGTTTAACTGTTTATACAATCGGGTGCTGTAGCGATTGCATCTGTAAAATCCCTCATTAATAAAAATTCCCCACAAGTTTTATCTTTTCTACATACACCACAAGTGGTTTTCTTCTCGATAATAACAGTCGATAACAAGGTTCCCTTTTAAGTTATTCGTGGTCTTTATAATTACCAATCATTTTCCAACGATCCAAAACCAACCACACGGTGACATGAACTTCAAATGCACACACAACTGATATAACTTTTATAGCCGTTTATATCGACCAATGGCTTATCGTATCTTTAAGTCAACATGTGTACTTAAACATAACTTACACTTACCTAACTTACTGTGGTAAATCTTTATACGATACGACTGCAATGTTGTACTTTTTAATATTCGTACCTTTCCTAAGGCGTACATGCAGAAAGCGTCCGATATTAATTAATAAACATATATTTCCTAAAATGAGAAATAAGTTTAACGAGTGATTTTAAACACACTTACCTTTCCGTGTACTACGTTTTCAACAAGATTTTGTGTATCATAATGTCCAAGATTTGTTGATAAACCCTTTGCTTTTGAATTTTGGTGTATAGTACACCTACGATTTTTAAATTTAAGTATAATAATTCGTAAGTATACTTATTTGTTACTCTTTACACTTCACACACATAAACTTGCGATGTTTACCAACTTTTAACACTTTTATCAGGAATACTACAGTATTTACTAAGGAACAACTTTGGAAATCCAATAAAAATCATCCCGATAACAAGCAGGCTCTTTCCAAGTTTTTTGTTATTCTATTCCCGGCACCTACACGAACTTCTTTGCACGTGTTTTGATAGTTGAGACCTTTATGAAATTCCATGAAGTCCTACATGTAAATCAGTTGATTCGTTTATGTTAATCAGTGGATTTCTGTATGTAAATCAAAAAGCCTATTTCAGTACAATCATTGTATAGAAGCAAATTTGTATTTATCACTTCACTTTGATACTTCGGTAAAACATCCGTAAATGCAAACATCTACTGCATTAAATGACATATTGTTAGAAAATATCCAAATGCGACAGGTGATAAGCATAAACATGCATGTTTACTGAACTAACACACATACGTGTAAAGATGCATAGTATCACGTGTTTGCTTTGTGTTTGTTATATTGGCGTTTGTAATCAGTAACGATTCAATAACAACATAATAACGTCCCTGTATGTGTGACAATGCAGTATAACTATGAAAGGCTGAATGTGCACCTGGGTTTAACAAAAGGAACAAACACATATTTGTCAACGAATGTTTAAAGATAAACATTTGCATGAAGCAGTGTCACACCTTTAACAACTTCCTTAAAATTACGGCACATGCTGACCTAAGACAACGTCACTATATTTTAATTCCCCATGAAAAGTTGTTTATAAGCGAAATAAAATATTATTGATGTATAATGGCAGTTTATATGTATCAAATTCTTTTCCATAGAGAAGTAAGAAGACATGAGAGACATCACTATGACAGACTCTCTTGTAACTATTAATTAATCGAACGATTCAATTGCCAATTCTCTCGCAAGTATCGACCGAGAAGCAATTGAAATGATATTTCTGAAAAGCGGATTGCATTTTTATAAACATTTATCTCGAAATAGACTTAATCAGAAAAGGCTTTATGATAGAATGTAACCAAACACATTACACATGTACAGATTAATTTGTGTGTAAATTTAACGATCGGTAAGTCGTCATACTTACAGGTAGAACACGAAACTCGAGAAATCCACTATAACGGTGATGAATGCGCATTTTTCTTTTTTCTCTAATATCCTCTATCTTGACATGATTGACCCCTTTAGCTTTGAAAAATCTGTTTTACATTTTAGATGTGTTGGTTCACAATGCAATATACGTATTCAACAGTGAAACGTGCATCATTTTGTTGGTCAGGTCATTTTTCTTATCGTACAGTTATCTTTAATTTTTAACATTCTTTTACAATATTTGTTAAATATCCGATACGCTACTAATAAAAGTAAAGATAATGCTTCTAACATACCATAATAATAAGAATAATATTTTGCTCACCAAATTGAGTAAGACATATCCGTTAACTCTTCGTAAAGTTTAGTTCACGTTTATGCTCAAAATCAAGACGGCCCAGATAACATTGATAATCGAATTGCAAGTGGTTTGTTTGATTAGGCTTCAACAATGACCCGACCTTCGGAGCGCTTTGAACAAGTGTCATTATATAATTTTGTTTTTAATTGCACAACTTTTTTAAATCTCTTAATTCCCCGTTGACACTGACACGTAATGAGTGGGTATTTGAAGTACCGTGGGTGAACAAAATAACAATTCAGACGATTACCCAAAGTTTGTGAGCAAGCGATACACTAACTGCGGACTGGATGCGTCGATTTAGTTCGGAAGAAAATTGCAATTTATATTACTTTCTCCGTTGTGAAATTCTTAAATTTCAATTGAATAAAATATTAACGATGAACAGATTTCTACGTGTAAACATATTTACACACAATAACAGTACTTATGTCAGAGACATTTAAACAGAAGATTTGTGTTTCTGTTCGAAAAAGCTTAAACCTCTCCACTTAATATAAGTTAGTTTAATTGACTAAATTAAACTCGCTTTTAATTGCGAAGGACTTAACAATATCTAACCGCTGACACCTATATTCAAGGCATTCCGTTCATTTAACTGTTTTGCAAAATAAAGAATAAAAAAAGCTTACTTGATGATTGATACAAAATGCCACGACATCTTAATCTTTACAAAGAAACATAGCTAACACAAACTACGTAGTAATAATAACTTGGACTATTTATAAGGGAAGCGAAATAAGACTGAATAAACCAAATTATAAGACAAAAATGTTTGACTAACAATTATTGTGTTACTTGTTTAGTACGTATAAACGATACATTCAATCAATGTGATTACAAGTTTTGATATAAAGCAAATAAATAGAACTTTGTTGTTTAACTGATGCAATTTTATGTTTTATATAATATTTCAAAAAGCGATGTTCTCCATTAGTAGAAAAGAAAATATTTTCACTTGTCTGTTAAACCGGACGCAAGGTTACGTTTGAAATCGGATAATTGCATACCAGTATTTCATGTTAACAAATTTGAATGAGTCTTATCACAGTTCAACGAAGACTGGAAAGCAAACATTCAAAGTCGTAAATCCACAAGGATCAAAAGAATCAACGCGTATTATTCTCGCAATATAGTGTTTCAATTTCGCTCAGAAGTTTACGAGATGCGGATATATTGTTAAGGCAGCGCACCTCTAATGATTTCCCGCGATTTCTTCGAAGGTTGAAAAGCCTACTATTAGGTTCCGTAGCCTAGTGGTTAAGGCGATAGACTAGAAATCTTTTGGAATATTCCCGCGAAGGTTCGAATCCTGCCGACGACGTGTACTTTTTTGCGACGCGTTTTATTTATTTTCTAACGTAATTTGATTTAATATGGCATATAAGCTATATTTATTGTTAAATATGTTGCAATTTTTAGTCACATTCTTCAATTATTAAAATTAAAACAACGTTATGGCGAAATTGGGTGATTTACTGTTGAAAATACGAACCATGCATGTTGCATTTTTATTTTTATTTAAAAAAGTAAACGGTAAATCTGTCTATTTCTTGGTATTTTTGCTGTATATAGTGTTTCTATAAAAACTAAGTTTAAAATATGACTTAAATGATACTATTTTGAATTTTATGACACTTTGTTTTTAACCGACCCAATTTTTACTTGGCTGAAATCACTTACATTTCATGGCGCTCTTCCATAGATAAAAATTTGTAAAAAATAAATGTCTGTAAAAGAATACTTATTTCATCTTGATAAACTTTAAACACCTTTACAGCATCTGTACACACCAACTGCATGCCCATATTTGGAAATTTGAATGAATTATGGAACTTTTATATACCCCAGGGGTGATAATAAACTGGACAAAAGCCGAGCGTGGGGGTGGTTTTGAAAAAATCGGTATATTTTTTTTAAAAGCATGGAAAGCCTACCTACAAATTTGCATGTAGTTCAGTGAAATGATGCTGATTAAGAAAATAATTACTTAGATTATATTTGGATATGTGCCCATTAGAGGTGCGCTACCTTAAGAATGACACCTTTGCAGAACGGGTATTTAATATCCCGAGAGATAAGCTAAATCTTCCATGTCAAATTGATAACGAGTTGTAAAGGCCCCATAATAAAGGAATCCGTCCGGTTGAAACGTAACGTTTACCAACAAAAAGCTATCGTTCAAGGATAATCATGGTAAACAAGGATATCAAATGCTTGGTATATATACTACAGATGGACGACTGTTCAAACTGACTTAAAAAAGATAACACCATATTTGTGTATCAACAGTTTTGTGAGTTTTGATTCAAGGGAAATTAAAGCTTATTATATAATTGGTTTAACGGGCAAATATCAAACTTTGCATGCTTTATGTAGTGACCATCTACCAGACGTTGGGACCGATCTCGTGTAAGATGCGATCAATTAATAAAAGTTATCCGAATTATGTTACTCAACCGAACAAAGAACCAGATTCAAAAGCATTTACCTACCTGAAATATCGAATAGAGGCTGTTGATTTTTATTCCAGTTCATATGCAACTTATATTTTACAATATAAATATGTTCTTTTTTATAAACACACTGTTATTGAAGTTTAATAATCCAGTTGTTATTGAAGGCTTTATACAATAATGTACGTTCACATGCGTCTGTAAAAGAACGTTTAAAACTCACGCCTCAACCAATAAACACTTTATATTTATCGGGAAACCTGTAAAAGCCACTTGAGATAAACCTAATAAAGTAATCTCTCAAGTGTGTGAAAATTGCTTCTTATCCTAATACCTTTTCATTTGAACAGCGACTCCATTTCATCTTCCGCATTATACAGTTTATAAAGCGTTTTGTTCCTTAAATAAATTCTTAAATAAAAGTTATAACTGTTTCCGCCATTAAAAAATTTGAAAATATAAAAAAATGTGAAAAATCGTATCCGTTTGGAACAATATACACTTATCAATTAGCGCCTATAGACAAAATGCCTCACGCAGTGTTTGCTCAGTCATGATGTGATATACACCAAGCAATTAGTGTTTTAGTGTTAATTAGCATTAGCGAACTACACTACCGGTACGTGTTATTTCAAGTGACATCAAAAGGAATGTAACACAACATGCCGAAATACACTATAACAAAACATATGAATAAGGCAGCTGTGCAATAATACGCGCAACTTTATCTATTGACCGTCAGACAGTAATTACAGTAAAGGAGCGTTTTTTGCATCAATAGCCGAGTTGTCGTCTAATAATAAATCCAGTTGCCATACATACGTTCAATACATTATTTATTCACTTGTGACATTACCACGTTTGTATATTATGGCTGTAGTTGTAACAGTCATGCATAGATACTTTTAAAACTGATGTTAAAATGCACCTAAAGCTTATAAGGGACTAGTTCACAATTCGTTAAAATACGATTTTCATTATTATAGTCATAGATTTAAGAAAGCATGTTTTCATAATGTTTAAACAAGCGAAATAACATTCCCGACAAAACATATGTTTAACAATTATTAGTTCATTAAAAGATATTCATCATTCGAATGCTTTACATTGACAAATTCGACAATACGTGTATTACTACTTTTCCGTTTCTAATTAATAATTAAGGCATGCGTTACTGAATGGTAGCGCACTGGCTTTTGCTAACATAGTTCCCGCGTTTGTATCCCGACGAAAGCTAAATTTAAAACATAATCCTCTGTCTTGCTATTGTACTTAGTTTAGACTGCACAACATCAGACTATAAATTATATTTATATTTAGACTATGATTTGTTGTTGTAAATAATGAGATAAAAAATATATATATAAATCCGTAATTCAGCGAAAAAGCCTCTTAAAGCACTAATGTTGAATGGGCTTTGATAACCAATAAAGATTGCATCCAGATAAGTCTGCGTGTAGCTGTATTAAGTAATATACAGACTTACACTATACGCTGAAGTCTACATACCCTACTCGAAACGCAATGAGGGTAACATGAAAGGCGTTTTATGAGGAGAGAAAGTACATCAATTGTACAGGGTTTAACATTCTGGCTTACCTTTACATACACGAAAATTGGAATATGAACTGGTAAATGTCGCCAACATGATTTTTGAAATAACTGCCAATTTTAGATATATTGCCGCTCAGTTAGTAAAGGATATCAGAATATAGAATTAATTTATCAATGCGGAAAATGAACATACAATATGCATGCATATGTGTGATGAATCGGAAATACCAGCTTGATAAAACGTATAATAATTCCTTTGTATTTGAGCTTAAATAGTTTACGTGGACCTTCAAAAACACTATTTGAATAATATCCCCAAAATACGAACGCCTTTGCAATAAATCAATAGACCAACCTATGCACGTACGCACACCGTCGCGGAAGCACTGATCTTGTTTATTTCATGTAGCCGAAGCAATACTATTGCAGTTTTTCCCGGTCCATGTGTTTGGCAGCAGGCCCAATTTTTTAAGCGAAGTCGATCACAGTACAGCGGCGTCTGTTTATTATCTTTCAAACATTATTCTCTTAAGTTCTTTCGAGATACGTATTACGCACATGTTTTACATATTAACTATCGCACAAGAATCTGCTTGTTGCATTTTAAGTTATATTCCGTTCTCCGCGGGATATAATTATACTGTTTGCGTGTAAGAATGATTTGCACATAATAATGTATTGTGTACAGTTGCTTTTTTATCAGTTAAAACTACAATTTTATAAAGTCGATGAACATTTTCTTGAAAATAGTTAAATATAACCGGTTACATATAAACTGGAGCTCTTCGAATCCGTTCAAGTGAAAATACAATAATACATTACCTCTTACGTAATGGTATATTATCAACTCATCTTGTTTATATGAACATTTTCCCTCGTAGTTTAAATGTGTTTGTAACCCGCGGTTATAGGGCGTAACGTTGTTCAAAAGGAATATTAGCCAAAATATGTTAATATGCAAATATGATTTCGCAAATGTTTGATAAGTGAAAACATAATTACGTATTTGTTAACTAGTATTACTCATTAATATATTCTCTGTTTTTGTATAAACCGTAGGCGATACTGAAACACTGTACATCAAACTTGCAAGTGTAGTTGTTACTACGGAAAGCAAACCGTACAACCCAGGTCGATTATACTGTGCCAATTTTTTTTCACAAAGACATTATAATTATAACCCGCGGATAACGGTTTATAACTTAAAACCAATATTGGTTTCTTCAAGCAAATTACAACATGTTCACATCAAAGCCACAGGTACCTTCATGTATTGGGTTGTATTAATATAAATTGCATGTGAGGACAATATTTATTGAACGCCGTAATCTCAGGTTCCGTGAAACCCTAAGCAATTGATCGGAGCGTTATTAAACATGATGTTGGCAACTAAAAATGTACTATATAACTAAATAAAAAAACAAACATACATCTCTTTAGTATTCAATAATTATATTACATCAATTTATTCTTATTGTGCATATCGCAGGTGACGTCTCTGATAAATAAGTGACAGCAAATTACAATATAGAGTATTTTCGGTTGAATCGTTGGCATGTAACCGTTCACGTGTTTGATTGCTAAAACACTTAATCACACATAAACAGGAACGAAAATACAAAATGTATAGCATGTATTTATTGCCCTATTCAAAACTTGATTTATTTTTTTTAAAACTAAACCGTATTTTCTGATAAGAGATGATAGACGATGTTGTAAAAATTATTACATAAAAAATGATATGCATCCTCAAAACACACAATGTTTTTGTAATGAAGTAGTTTGAAACATCCGTGTGTCAAAACATTTTTATTGAAATATTTAAAGAGTGTTTACTGCTTGTCTTACATTTATTATAAATGGAACAATATAATGAAACGATTGATATCAAATTTCAATGGTATTTACAATGAATCTATACCCTGATTCCGAACTCTATTTGATGAACTACGAACAACATTTTTACCTTTAATTGTTAACGTTATTCAGTTTATTGGTATCTATTAACTTATTGTCACTTATTGTCCAACGCAATGATATTTCGGCGTTTTCGAGAATCTGCAACACTTAATGGAACTTCATTTGAGTATGCATATTGATCAAGTTATAGACACAGTGACGTCCTTCTCTAACTCATCTTCTGATTGGCTGTTGCTATCTGGATGAATGTTACTCAGCATTACACTTATAGTTTCCATATCGGACGGATCCACGAGATCAAGAGGTCGTTCCCCTTCATCTGTTAGTATGCTTTTGTCTGCACCATTCTCTAAGAGAAACCTGAAAAATGCGTACATAGCTGGTGTTCGTATGTTTGAAATGAAATACTCTTGCAATATTCGTAAGTATATTACTTGGCAGTACAGTTTCCACCCATAATCTTCGAACTTGAATAATTGTGTAAATGTTCTTATACCATCCCAACCAAACAATTTCGTTTTAATTTAAAACATATGCATGTCATCTGATAAGCTTTTCATGTATTCGGCTTATAAACTTATAAATTGTTCTCTAAGATGTTGAGGTATATGGATAGGACAATAAGGTAGTTTGAGCTCAATTGGCACTCTGAACAATTCTAATAGCAAAGTGTAAGACAAGACGTG
Source organism: Dreissena polymorpha (assembly GCF_020536995.1). Classification (NCBI taxonomy): domain Eukaryota; kingdom Metazoa; phylum Mollusca; class Bivalvia; order Myida; family Dreissenidae; genus Dreissena; species Dreissena polymorpha. The sequence continues at coordinate 26,398,347 of NC_068357.1, forward strand.
GAAAAATAAAATACTATGCAATTGAAATGTAAAATATGAACTTACGTTCCTTTGGGCATAACTTAATACAAAATCGAATGTAATCGTTGCAGAACATTTTGAGGAATTTAACAACGTAAGCATATAGACTCGTTGACACACGCCATACCTCACTAGCAAATAAAACTTCGTTAATATCTAAACTCACTGAATAATATCTGCATGCCCCTCTGCGCACGCAGCGTGTAGCGGCGTCCATGAATCGTCGTCCTGTTTGTTGATATCCGCTCCATGGGTCACCAGGAGTTTCACTGCAGCCTCGTTCCCGTCCAGGACCGCATGATGAAGAGGGGTCAGACCTATAGGACAGTATAAAACGCTGTTCAAACGTTACACTCATCATGTGCTCAGCCTATTTGGGAGTATAATTATATACCCGAAATCTGTTGCAACAACAAATTGCTGCTGTCTCGTTTCCGTTAGGTACCGCCTCGTGCATAATGGAAATACCTATAGAGAATTTAAGTGCATTATTATATACATGTTTAACAAGTAAAGTGTTATGAAATCTATATAGCATTTAAATTCTCTTACATTGCTACAAATATAGACTGCATTATGTCGATACAATATCATCAGGCCCATGCTTTCTTTGCGACCACAGTCAGGAAGAAAATTTAATGAATTCCATTATAAATTCAATGTAGGAAGAGTTAATCGCCTAATACTAACAACGATTGTTAAATTATAAATTAGAACCTTGTAGGTAATACGTTTTCGTTGTTCAGTAAACGGTTCATAGTTAAGTCTTGATAGACAGATTGATATTTGATATGAAGCAATTGTTACAATTCATGATATAATCACTAATTGTTCGTTACCTATTTGACTAGAACGATGTTTATATCACCGTTTCACAATAACTCAATTTCTTTTTAGGTTTAGACTGTTTGCTGTTTGTAGTGTGCCAGTTGTGTTTTTCAACCACTGATATAATTAAAATGAATTGACGTACTAGTTATTAAAAAATAAGTGTGTAAGTAACGAAGAAATAGTAAACCAACTCTTTTAAAAATGAATATAAATATCTGGAAATGATGTGTTTAACTACATTTTATTAGATTACAATACGATTAAAAGCCGTGAATATAATATCGGCATCAACAATCCACGCATTTAACTTGCTTTTAAATGATAATCAGTTTTTATACTCTTGCATGACTAATAACTTAAAAGTGACAACTTTATTTATGAAGTCATTTGCATGGACTTGATCGAATGCAAAGTAAATAAAAATTGTGTTCATTTGGTTAAATTGGTACAATAAAAGCGGTTTTTGCATATTTGCGTGATAAATAATGCGATCATATATTGTGAAGATCTGCCCCTATTTTTGTCTTTCAAATGGCAATTGCATTGGCACAATATATTAAATTGCTTTCAGTTAATTTATGCAGAAAATTTAGCCGAATTTTGAAACTGAAAAAAATAAAGTGCAGCATGGTAACACGTATTTTACATTTCTATTTTTCAGGTGCATAATCAGCCGCTACATGACAATTTCAAGTGAACAATTAAATGAGAACATCTAGCTAATTTTCAAAGTTGCAAGCACGATTCGCATAAAACTTTGTTTTGTTTTGATTCATTAAACGCTATAGAAAGAGATAAAACACAATGAATATTAATCACATACCTGCGTCGTTTATTCCATTAATGTCCACCTGTAGACTTGCTCGTCGTAACATGAGGCCCAGGGCTTTGACGTCATTCTCTTTGATAGTGTCCAGAAAAAACGAGTTCGTCAGAAAACCGTACACCCTTGGCCTTCTTGCCTTCCGGGTTCTGCTTAGCAAATAAACTTGCTCTTCGACTCATTGTCACTTATTGCGCACTTATATACTTGCGATGGTCCCCTTTTGAGCTTTATTATTTACACCTAAAAAAACGCTGGTACATTTCCATTGTTTCGGAACGTTCGGTGACCCAATCACTCGCCTTTGTAATCCTTTTTGTGCGGAGGAAATGAGTGAACTAGACACTCATATGTAATGAAGGATGTGTAAACTTAAAAGTAATTGTGATTTTATGATATAAGATAATACATATATAGGAATAATTATAACATAGAAACATCTTAAGTAAGGGAGAAGTTGTCAATTAGTGTTTTTTGTTAGGCAAATGATCAACCAATTGCCTAAACATTACAATACAATATGTACAATACAACATTTAACATCAGAACAGTAGTAAAGCTAAGATCTTCGCATTGGAAAGGTTATTGAAAAGTATTTGGGTTTAAACCAGTGATTATGAAAAAATAAAACTTAAATGGGATTTTGTAAAAGTTATAAGTACTATAGTTTTGAATTAAATATTAACAAAACAAAATTAATAATGCTGCACGAAATGTTTAGATAATTGAAGTTTAAATAAACCTAAGACACAAACCATACGCTTAATACCTTTCATGATGTGAAATAACACATTTCTACTTGCTTTGATATTTTTCTATTAAGAAGCAAAACACATTTCCTACAAAATCATTTTCATGAATGCTTGAAATATCTGTATGAGCGTTCCATTTTGAAATGCAAATTACTTTACAACGGTAAATAAATTTGTATTTGCAATAAAAGCAAGATCTTGTAACAAACATGCATTAAACCATTTAATGGAGAATAAAGCAAGTATTTTTATTTGCCTTGCCAACAAATACACACACATACGCACGAAACTAATCACTAGGGTATCCGATATACGATAAAGCACAACGGCAACACTTGTGCAGTTTATTTCAACTCGCCTTTTACTACATGCATCTGTTTTTCAACAGAAAGTATTCTACCAACAGACCCAGTGTTGGAATTTGTTCCTAGCGCATAAACATCTGCTAAATATCTTAGAAACAAAATTCCCAACATAATTCCTCTGTTTAACTCGCACACAACGCGTTTGTTTAGATGATAACAGTCGTTATTACGATTCTCCTTTTCACCATTTTATTTAACTCCATGCCATTCAATTACTCGGCTCTACTCCTGTACTGAAATAACGAATTGCATTTAAAATATAAACTATTTGTTGCATAAACATAACCCTACTATGTGTTGGGTTTGTTTGACAACATAAAAAATTCCACGGTCATTAACAATATACATTTACAAAGTACTTTTAATGAACACCTTACGGACATCTATCTTAATTTGTATAGCTGTTCACCGTCAAAATTCATGATCTAATAGTCACGCTGTATTCACCTATTCATCGTTTAGCGTTAACTTATGCTTTACAAAGTATGTCAGACGAAAGAAATTTACATTTAGATTGTCAAACTCACACAGCGCAGTTATCTTTAAAAACGTGCCAGAGGCGACCGATTATAAACGTACATATGTCGACAAAGTTAATAAATATTTTTTATACAATATATGTATATATATATATATATATATATATATATATATATATATATATATATATATATATATATATATATATATATATATATATATATATATATATATAAACAAAGACTAACATTAACTTTAACAGCATTAAATTGCTTAACACTAATTGAAACGTACAGTATGTTTAATCGTTGGCGTGTATTAATAATAAAAACAATTTTGCTTATGCTTTTTCGCCCGATTATTCTTGAATTCATAACAAGGAATACAAATGGCATTTGCTTCATAACTGCTGTAGACAATGAATGTAACTCCAATCCAAAAGATTGGATTATATTGCTTATTCTTATGCCAGGTTCTTACAAGCACGGTATTTTCATTGTTATTGTTTTTCTTTTGGATTTTCATACGTTAATCAAAGACATTCCAACGCATTTCACCAAAGACCTTTTGTTTGTTTGAAAGCAGTACTGTAAAGTAAACTTGCACTTTTAAGTGTATTGATAATAGCGTCATAGTTGTTAATTTGTCTACATACATCGATGTTTTTATTAAAGAAACACATTTTAGTGTTTGTATATACGCGACTACGCAGTGTAATTAAACAAGGCGGCCTCCATTTCATACAAGGAACAAAACAGTATTTACAACAATGTGTTGCGAGATAAACCTGTGCATCTAGCTGCATCAGAGGACAATATTTCACTAATGTAAACATCCCTCACGCTTCGACAACGTAGTTTGTTTCCTCCTTCTTATCCACTTTTATAAACGCGTTATAAAATACAGATGTACGATACATTTTACGACTGGATTATCATTAAACATCTTGTTTTCAATATTGAAACCCTAGCGACATAAGTGGGAGAGAAATCTATTTGCCATCAATGATTTGAATAATTAAAAGGTATTTATCTTATAATGTTCGTTCAAGCAGCAAAAACAATCCCTATTATTAACAGCAAAATGCACACGTATTAAATTATTTCCGGTGATTGGTTCGCTTGATAACGTCTTGTAGCCCGAACGAATGAATGAAGTTAATGACGCAACTTTACTTTAAATAGCACTTACGATCAAAAAGGTAAAACGGTTTGGGGTTATTTCTTATAACAACTCAAGACAAAAACTTTAGTAAGTATATTAAAAATTAGCGAATTAATGTATACAATATTTCATTATTGTGTTTTCTTCTGAAGTTTCACTATATTTACTTTTTTCCATATAGCCGATCTTTTTAGAGAAACGATATTTTACGACATTAAAACATCTCTTATATCGAAGGCTACCAATGATCTTTACAACAATGCAAATGCAGATTTACACAATTTGCATACTTGAATATATGAATTATTGTTAAACAATCTGGAAAAAATGAATAATTTGGTGTCATATGATATTTTCATTTTTAATTACATGGACTTTTTAAACTCCTTATTCACTGTTCTAATACATGCAAAATGATACGGTGGTTGAGTCACGATAAACGAAACTAACGAACCTGCAGACTTAATCACAAATGTTGCATCACTTAAGAAAAACAACACGTCGCACTTAATGGGTCGATGTTAAATCGAATGAACACTACTGCTATATAATGTATATTGAGTAAAATGTTACCAGTGTACGTTCACAATTTAACTTTTATTGATGTAAATATATGACTTATTTATTATGCGTATACTCTCACGTATACATATATTAGCATAACATTACTCGCATCGTCGATATTATAACAAAGGACTTGTGTAAGGTTTTCCAAAATGTAACAATCAAAACTAACCAACGCATTGTTTATAGACACACTATCAATACCACTAGAGTTGCTGTTCATTCGTTATCATAGTACTGTCGCCATTTGGTGTGTGTGCTTGTTTAGCAAAAACACAAACGGAACGTTTTCGACATAGTTTTACCAAACAAAAACGACAAAAGATCATGGTTTGTTGTTGGTTTCTTGGCTTTGAGAAGGGAGACCGTTTTAAAAACTATGTTCGGTATGTTTAATAAAAGCAAGAACTTATCAACGTTACATGCTTAAGACTCTGTGATTACTGTCAATGTCATATACTTAGTTTATTGAAATTGCGTGTTACGTTTTATGACTTCCGGTTGATAGAATAATAATATGTCAGCCTCCATGCACGTCTTCGTTACTTTACATGGTGTCAGAATTTGACGAATCCTGTCTACACGTTAAGAAATACGCAAAATAGTAAAAGCCAAATAAAAAACTAGTCCCTGGCCTATTGATTAAAGTCGGTAAGAGCCCAATATGGAAGGTTTACACGGTAATGCACCGACGATGAATTGGCAAAGTCCGGATCTCGTAACGGCATGGAAAGACTTTTATACTCATGTTGAATTCATGTTTAAAGGCCCCTTAAAAGAGAAATGTGATGAGGAAAAGTCGGCATATCTAATGATTTGAGTTGGACTGAGAGGTAGAGAGGTTTAGGAACATGGTCAGACCTGTTCGATGATGATAGAAAAAAAGCCTGCTGAACTTTAAAAGAGGTTCGAAGATGTTAGACCCAAGACTAAATCAGTCTATAACCGCTACAAATTTCACTGTAGAATATAAATTGACTCTGAGTCAGTAGATGAATATATTACTGACTTGAAAGTTTTGGCTAAGGAATGCAATTATAGAGAACAGAAAGATTTCCTTATTCGTGACCGTGTGGTATTCGGAATCAAGAGTCAAAAGATAAGAGAAAAACTGATTCAAGAAGGTTCTGACTTAACACTAGAAAAGGCAATTGACATTTCCAGGTCGTATGAAATATCACAAAAACAGTCGAAATCCATGAACAGTGGAGAAGATCCAAATGTCCACTAATTGAAACCGCACAAACCTAAAACTCAGCAGTCGCAAACATTCAACTGGCCTAGTCGACAACCACACAAGTACATAAATCAACACAAACCCCCTAGTGTACCAGTCATAAACATGTGGCAGATGTGGTTATAAACACTTAAACAGTCAGAACTGCCCAGCTGTTGGTAAAACGTGCAAGAAATGTGGCAAGAAAGATCACTTTGCTAGAGTTTGTAAAACTCGACCTGACAAAAAAGTACATGAATTAGAAGGAGAAGAGTATGACTATGATGCCTTATTTGTAGGTATGCTGAAATCTACAGGAAGAAAGGCAAGAAAGACAAATGAGACTTTTAATGAAAATCTACTTATTTATGGAGTAAGCTTGAACTTCCAACTGGACACTGGAGCGAAATGTAACGTGTTATCAAAAACTGATTTCAAAAAACTGAATTTGAACGGCCCACTAAGAAAGGCAGTGGTAGCTTTGAGATCATTTTTAGGACACAGAGTTGTGCCGGAATGACTTATAACACTTGACCACCAGTGGAAGGATGAAATTCATTCTCTTGAATTCTATGTAGTTGACACGAAATCGGAATCAATCATAAGTGGTGATACGGCAGAAAAAGTAGGCTTGCTAAAACGTATCTACCAGATTGAAGATGAATTTAGCGATTTGTTTGAAGGATTGGGATGCCTACCCAGGGAAGTTCAGATAAAGGTAAATAAAGATGCAGTACCAGGTGTATATGCATCAAGAAGGGTACCTGTCATGCTGAAAGATAAGGTCAAAGCAGAACTTGAAAGAGTGGAAAAGCTAGGAGTGATAGTTAGGCAAAAACAACCTACACCATGGGTGAATAGCATGGTAACAGTAGTAAAACCAGATAAGTCAGTCAGAATTTGCATTGATCCAAAAGACTTGAATAAAGCAATACAAAGAGAGCACTCTCCCATGAAAACAATAGAGGAAGTAGTTGCTGAAATGCCTGAAGCGAAAGTATTCAGCACCATAGATGCAACGTCTGGATTCTGGCAGCTGAAATTGGACTATGAAAGTTCAAAATTGACAACCTTCAATACACCCTTTGGGAGATACAGATTCATACAAGCTCCGTTTGGGATAAAGTCAATACCTGAAATCTATCAAAGAACAATGACAGAAATGATGGAAGGACTGGAAGGTGTACAAGTGATTGTAGATGACTTATTGGTATGGGGAAAAACTGAAAAAGAACATGATGAAAGACTAAAAGCAGTGATGGACAGAGCACAAGAATAGAACCTGAAACTTAGTAAGAAGACATGTAACTTCAGAAAGGACGAGGTAGAATTCGTTGGTCACAAGATCACAAAAGATGGTCTGAAACCAGACCCAGAGAAAGTTCGTACTGTGCGTGATATGAAACCACCAGTGAATTTTAAAAAACTGCAGACTTTCTTAGGCTTTGTCACATATCTTCAGAAATTTCTGCCAAACATGTCTGAAGTAAGTGCACCATTGCGACATGTGTTACACAAAGATACTAATTGGCATTGGGAGAAAGAACAAAATGAAAGTTTTGAAAAGTTGAAAATGTTGGCATCAGATGCACCAGTATTGGCATTCTACAATAAGGATGAAGACATAGTGTTGAAGGAAGATGGAAGTTCATGTGGCCTGGGAGCAGTACTCCTGCAGAACAACAAACCGATAGCATATGCATCTAGAGCGTTAACCAGCACACAAAAAAACCATGCGCAAATAGAAAAAGAGAATTTAGCCATTGTACTCGGTTGTCAAAAGTTCCAAGACCAGTTATATGGTAGACACTTTGTTGTGGAGTCTGATCACAAACCTTTAGAGAGCATATTTAAGAAGTCAATTACAGAAGCGCCACCGCGAGTACAGAGATTACTCTTGCGCTACAGAAATATGACTTTGATGTGAAGCATAAACCAGGGAAATCGATGTTGATATCAGACGCACTGTCAACATTGTATTTGAGAGAAACGGATGAAAATATAGTTCCAGATCTCTCAGTACATGAAGTACAATTGAATGCTCATTTACCAATGTCAGAGAAGAAGTACAAAGATTTGCAAGAAGAAACTGCAAAAGATGAAGAAATGTGCTTACTAAGGGAGATGGTACAAAACGGTTGGCCAAAGAAAAAAGCACAAGTACCTGAGACTATTAAAAAGTACTGGGCAATGAAAGATGAAATCACATGTGTAGATGGTGTATTATATAAAGGATACAAGGTGATAATTCCTCATGGACAGAGGAAAATGATGTTGACACAAGTACATGTAACACACTTGGGCATTGTCAAATGTAAAGCTAGAGACAGAGAATTTATGTACTGGCCAGGCATGATGACACAAATTGAGCAAACGGTACGGAAATGTGCAATATGTGCTTTAAACAACACAAAACTAGGAAACAAAGAGCACAATAACATTCCAGATAGACCATCAGCCAAGATGGGAGTTGACTTGTTTGAGCTGAAAGGGCATCACTACCTACTAACAGTCGATTATTATTCTAAGTGGCATGAAGTAGAGAAATTGGACAATCTAAGCTCAGGAAATGTGATTGCATACTTAAGAAAACAGTTTGCCAGATACGGGTTTGTGGATGAGATAGTGAGTGACAATGGTCCACAGTTTAGTAGCCGTGAATTTCAAAGATTTGCAGAAGAGGCTAATTTCAAACATACAACCACTAGTCCTCACTATAGTCAGGCGAATGGTCAAACTGAAAGATATGTACAGACGGCCAAAAAGTTGATTCAGAAAAGTGACGACCCATCAAAAGCGTTACTCGACTACCGAAACACACCCTTGGAAGGGATAAACCTATCACCAGCCCAATTACATATCGGACGACGTTTGAAATCTTCGCTGCCTACGAGAACATAACTCCTGACACCGAAATACACCAGTCCAAAGAAAGTACTCCAGAGGTACAAGCAGCGTCAAGCAAATCAGGAGCATTACTACAACCAAAATAGTGGTACTACATTGAAACCACTTCTACAAGGACAGACTGTTACAATCAGACATGATGGGAAAATAATTCCAGGAACAGTGGTAAGAAGACATAATGCGCCGCGATTGTATGTAGTGGAAACAAAGGAGGGTAGAATCCTACGCAGGAACAGACGACACCTGAGACCAACATCTGCAGAGTTTCAAGATGATCCACAAGACCCATGCAGCTCTGTGACTCATCAAGATTCAAAGGAACAGGAAAACAGTGAAAACAGATCAAAACAAAGTGCTAATGTAGAAATTTCAGCAGATGATTTTGTGCCAGAAGTTGTATGTGATAGTGAAAATGCAGATCTGAATGGTACGAAAACCACAAAATCTGGAAGAAATGTGCAAATGCCAAGCAAATATAATGAATATGTGTGTAATCCACTAAGTGTATGTGTGAAATCAGAAAAGAAATGTTGTTCTAAATATCTTGTGAAAAATTGTGAAGTTTCAATATCAGTATCATTTAGATAACAGTTTACGTGTGTTTAAAAGTGAATTTATCAGCCATGAAGATCAATACTGAACAATTCGTAAGATTAATTTCACATAAGATATTATTAGACATTGGTTTGTAATATATGTGTATCATTTGTTATTATATCTCATGATCATTAATTAAATTTGTTGCTTATGCCACTCCAAATTGATGTGATGGTCGTCGGATTTGCCGCACCTATTTTTTCAAAATGGAAAAAAAATAAAAAAAATTTACCGCTCGCACTCATTTTTGTGTCGTTCTGTAACCATAGCGCATGTGTTTTTTTTAATTTGTGAAAAAAAGAAAAAAAGCAATCTCGCAGAAACGATTTTGACGCTGAATATGAATGCCGAATATAGTGTTTCGTAACCTTTTTAATCGAGAACTGTAGTCGCTCGAAAATTCGATCGAGACGACCAGAAAAATGGCTTCCTGCGTGACCGTTTTAACAAATTGCGGTGAAAAGTTGCTGTAGCGAACCCTTATAAATATAAACATATCTGTTTCGTTCTGTGACTTATTTGAATGTGTTTGTTCACGTTCGAACATGCAACTATCAGCAGATACCTTTGAAGCATGCTCAATTTAACAACATAGGGAAAAATGACGTAAGTGTTGTATGCATTTTCTTCATTAAATGGGCATATGGACGGTATCTCAATATGTGTAGTCGTATTTTTCCTATAACACAATTTTAAGTGAACGAAAAATAAACATACAATCATTAAAGGCTGGTTCTAAAAAAGTCACAGGGACAATGTTTAGAAGTATAAAAATACATGGTTGTCGGAACACGCTTTACAGCTTAGAGCTAGGTCGGTTAATTTAAGAAACATAAAAACAGTTTTTTTGTAATGTGTATAATTTATTTCAGAAAAATATAATACCGTACTAGCCATCGATATGCCCCTTTTAAAATAAGGTATCGACACTGGTTTATTAACTTATATGCATGGCCTTTGTCCGACTGTCTGTCATTATCATTTTGATGATTGTCCCTCTTCAAGTGCTATTGGAACATAGTATACCTTTTCACTGCTTGCAACATGGTATACCTTTTCACAGCTGTCACTATTGCAAACCTCGAACAAATATAAGCAGCAATAGGAAGACATGTGTCCTTCTATGATATGGTTATATTTCGTGGTCAAAGGTCATATGCAACTTACTCCTATAAATATGAGGTCGATATACATCGACCTCATATCATTTAACGTCAATTTGTTGTAGTATCGTTCCGACCTGAAATCATATCGGAACCTTTAACGGTTGCAAGTTCATATAACAGCGCAGAATCTTCATGGAAGAGTTATTCAATATAAAAATATAAACATTATTTTACTAATTGCATTAGAAGATGTTTAATTAAAACTTACAAGTAATGCTATTCCTAAAATGAAAACACTAGCTTTAGACTTGTGTTCTACATTTTAAAGTTAAAGTGCTGAAACCTAATTTTAGTGCATTTTTATTTGAAAAGTATGTAACTCGTAAATATATTATTGCAGGTTTGTACAAAGATTCTTTACTTTGTATAAGAATTGATTTGAATGTAAACTATAGCTGTTTAAACCTCTTGTTAATGCAGTATTTTTCTATCAAAATGTGATTTTTTTTCTTCTTCGCTCTTCGCTCGCTCGAAAATTGTCCTGTTTTCAAAAAAAAAAGTTTTTTTTTTTCGCTCGCCTCTTCAATTTTTTTTCAAAAAAACCGGTAGACCAACAAATCAATTTGGAGTGGCCTTAATTTTAAAGTGAAAATATTAGATAGCCTGTATTCTACATGACTTATAAGAGCCTTTCAAGATGTTTATGAACTTTTGTAGTGTAAGAGACTATGATGTGGGTTAGTGACTAAAGTTAGTTTGATATGTATTACTCATTTAACATGTATTGTTCGAAGTTGTGTTCATTATAAAAATATATGAGGCATGTTAAGATTTATTTGTGAATGTTCATAGGACTGGAAAATACTTAGAAGACTATATTGGATATGAGCCTGACAAAAGTTAAAAAATTTACTTTCATGGGTTCTTGTTTAATTTAGTTATTAAGTTCACTTGTAAGTGTAAACAAAGCCATTCAACTCAACTCATTGACTGTTGTGTAAACTTTCAGAAAAAGGGAGATGTCATATACTTAGTTTATTTTTACCTGCGTGTTACGTTTTATGACTTCCGGTGGATAGAATAATAAAATGTCAGCCTCCATGCACGTCTTCGTTACTTTACAGTCAACAGTTAACATTTAAACTCAGACAATTGCAGCCACTGACACTTTATTTGACTTAATTTACAGGGCAATACGCAATGGCGCCCATGTTAAAATCATTTCTCCGAGAACAGGCAGGGCTCAACATTAACGGTTGTCCGATTGCCCCTGGCAAGTAAAAGTTGGGTCCTGGCAAGTTATTTTATAATCTAGTTGTCCGATCGGGCAAGTGCAAAGAAAGAACAAAGAAAAACGTGTGTTTCAGTGGTTAAATACACTGTAACTCCAATATAGTGCGGTCCGTTATAACGCTGTGTCCAATATAACGCGGGGGGTCCTTGGATCCCGTTTTTTCTCCAACCTTCCATTTCTGATTCAAATCCATGTTATGCAACTTCATGTATTTTCAGAAAATTCAAAGAAGCCGTCGATCACAGCTTGATTGATCCGTCCGCTTAACTGATTTTAACTGATTTTAATCGATTAGAGGTTGAACGACACTCGACAGTTAATTGGTGTTAATCTGTTGTGTAATGTCAAAAAAGGTGTGAAAACTCGCGAGTCTGTGTTTATTACATGTATTCCCTATCAGAGCGGTTCAGTGCGCTAATTTCAATACGGCAAGTGCAAGCGGAATAATTATCAAATTAAAGTTATTTAAAACGATTACCTGTTTATGTTTTGTATTTATCGTGTATGGTATTTCATTGTATAAACTATGGCTGTGTAAGTGTGTTATCGTTTATTATATGCTACACATGCTTGATAAATAAAAATATCTGTGTGTGAGATGCACTTAAATTTGTGCCCGTTATCTGAAAGTCCACGGAAAGCACGTTTTTCACATGCTGCATATGACGCAATAAAATGTTTTTTTGTATATGTATCGTATTGCATTCAATCTAATTTTAAATTCGCTCGTCCAATGAAAGCTGTGTCCCATAATGCACTGTACTAATTTTTCTGAAAAATGGCGTAGGCATATGAATTTGTTTACAAAATTCGTAAACATATTTCTTGTCATAAATGTTTAACATTATTTTTTCGTAAGTGATGTTGTAATTATATTGGATTATCGGATAAATGTACACATTAAAAAAGCGGTATGTATACTGTTATCGTTCGATTCGGTTTATATGCATGTATTTGCGGATGACAACACAGCATGACATAACACAGGACCTATATTATAGGCTATACTTTACATGTTTTTATAGCCCTCTTAATTAAATAAGCTCAAAACTTATAACGCTGTCCGTTTATAACGCTGTTGCGTGGCTTGGACCCCGTCATCCGCGTTATATTGGAGTTACAGTGTAGTACAAATAATCATGAACGATTTGCATAATGCACCAATTTACCTCGGCGATTATTGTTTGCGGAAGTCCGAACTAACTACGCATGCTGCGCTTGAATTTCCAAACTTATTTTTAGAAACGCCGTAAATGGCTTGGGTAAGTTGGGATTCCAAACATCGGCTTTCAAATGAGATTATGTTTTTCATTATTATTCAGTTACCAATAACATCGTTGGTGTTTTCAGTCAAAAAGAAAAGTACTAAAATTATATAACTATAAACACAAGAACAAGTAGCTTCGGTATATATATATTGATTATATATATATATATATATATATATATATATATATATATATATATATATAATATATATATATACATACTTTATATATTTCATATTTTGCGACATACATTTTCAACATTCTTTTGCTTTACGTCAATTGACATTTTTTACGGTTCACGTGTTGTATGAGAAATGTCGAGTTTATTTACCTTCGGCTTTACCAGTAATTCTAAGTCTGCCAAATCAAATGAAACTTGCAAAGAAAAATCATCCGAAAGTGCCAAACAGTACGAAGCGAAGCGAAAACGCAACTTTTTACCAAAATAAAAAAGTGAATTTGAATGGTTGAGATACGATGAAACGTTAGAGGCAATGTTTTGCAAACCCTGTGAACAGTACAGTGATGACAAGAGCTCATCATTCATTTCTGGGTGCACTACTTTTCGCCTTGAGTCTATAAAAACGCATGAAAAAAGTTCATCTCATGAGCTTGCTTATAAAAAGGAAACGATTTTGCTCATGAAAGAAAATAAGCAAACTATCGTCTGCTCGTACACCGGAGACATTGACAGTTCGGCGAATTCGCAAACTCTCATTGACATTCCGGGGTGCTCAAATGTAGTTGATGCCATGGGTTTAAGCATCAGAAAATTGAACAAAGACGATTTACAAAAACTTACTGTCTGTTTCAATTCAGCATATTGGATAGCCAACAACGAACTGCCCTTCACCCTGTATCCATCCGTGCTTGATTTACAGAAAATCAATGGTGTTGAGCTGGTATTGAGTTACAAGACAGACATGGCATGCAGAAGGTATTTTTGTGATACATAATACGTAATTAAATGAAACAAAGCCTGCAAACATATTTCATTTTATAGTGTACAAATATAAAAAAGTGAACCTCCATCTGCCCCAGCAGTATTGCACTCCCATCATCCACCATGCATTTAAGTCAAGTGAAAGTAAATGAACAATAAACGTTACAATTAAATTATTGTTCTTTTAAATATTTGTAAGTTAACTTAATCTTGTTTTAACACCCCATGGTCATGTACAGAGTATACTGATAGGTCCTAAAATGCACATATGCAAGCTATTAATTCTGCATAAATATCTGACCTGCATATGGCAATGGACTAAGTTGACATTTCAAACAACATGATTGTTACATGCTATTCCAGCAAGTTGAATTTGTAAATGTTAAATATGTTATTTATTTTTATTTTTCAGGTTCATGACCTTCATCTACAAAGATCTTCAGAGTGTCACCGATGATCTTCTAAAGCAGTCGAGGGTGTTAGCTATCATGTTCGATGGCGCCACAGATGTGTCAGTTTGCGAACATGAACTGGTGTATGCAAGAGTGGTAAGCTGATAGAAAACCTTTATAAACGAATGTATTATTTTTTGTTCTATTATTTTATTCTATTAAATTAAGGTTTAATAAAACGTTTCTTAAACTTCCCTCTTACTAGTCTTTGTAGAAAGTCTTCACCAACTTACTACAAATAACTTAGAATATTGTTTTTTTTTACATCAGACTCAGTTTTGATTTTGAATAAAAAAATTAATGTCATATACTTATAACGTTTAGATTGTTACGGAATCTTGAAGATTGATGGTTAATCTGCATGACTGTTTTTCCACTGCAATTTATTCATTAATGGCAAATAATACCTTTCAGGTGATTTCATGATTGATCCTTTAACATTTTTTTCTTTTCGTCATAGGTAATAGAAGGGGTTCCTATGTGTCTATACGTTAGCATGAAGGCGGTGGAGCATGCACATGCGGAAGGTATACTGGGGACTATCGAAGAGGCCATGCCCAATATTGATGGAAGGAAGGAGAAACTGATAGCTACTGGGTGTGATGGCGCCAGTGTCAATCTGGGTAAAAGTCACAGTGTTACGGCTCTTCTTAAGAGAGATAAGCCCCAGCTCATTTCAATGCACTGTGTGAATCATAGATTGGAGTTAGCTGCGTTGGATGCTCTTAGACAAAAAGATGGATCAGTTCTTGAAGACATAAAATCAGTTCTTCTTCATCTCCACAAACACTACCACTATTCTGCTAAAGCCTTACGGGAACTAAAAAGCTTGGAAGAAGCCATGGATGTGAAAATGTTAAGACCTGCCAACTTGGAGGGTACACGCTGGATGCCCCACCTTAGCAGATCGCTGGCAATTCTGTTGAAGCCTTAAACCAATCTTGTATTTGTTACACATTTTGTATACCAGATGCTTTAGATGCGTTGGAGACAGCTTGCCTCTGCCTGGTGGCATTGGAACTTAGACTAGGTAAAAATCTACAGGGATTCATTGATGCAACCAGTGACCAGCTTACCTTCCAGGGTATTCAGCTAACACCATCTACATCATCTGATGAACAACTTAATGCAAAAAAAACGGTCTTGTGGACATTCTCATTGATCATATCTCCAGTAGTATGAATGACCTAGACACCTCTCCTGTACTAAAAGCAATGCAAGTTTTCTTCATGGTTAACCTTCCTGACACTGAGTGGACCTTGCTACATATGGGGAAGACCAGGTCAAAACATTGTGTGAACATTTCAAGGTTGACTTGAAACGTATGGGTTGTCAGTTGGAGCATATAACAAGTACAGAATGGCCAGCTCTGAAAGCCCACATGTTCAGAAATAGAACACGTTCTACTGATGTGATGTTCAAACAACTGTTAACTGATCAAAACTTAAAAATCAGGTTTAAGAATATTCTTATGCTTGTAGAAATTATTCTGGTTGTCCCTACTTCCAGTGCTATTTGTGAGAGAGGATTCTCAGCCATGGCCAGAATCAAGTCTGACTGGAGAGCATCTCTTCAGCCGGATATGCTCAACTGCTTGATGGCGATCTCCATCTCCGGACTAGCAGTACTATAGGGGAGTATAACTGGCCCAGAGCAGTTAACTTCTGGTACACCGGAGGACAGAGGCAACGTAGACCTGTGTTTGATGACGAAGATGTGGAAGAGAATCTGAATGACTAATTATTTCATTAATGATCGAATTTTGGGACAAATCAACATTAAGACTAATTAGACTTGAATTGCTGTAATCATTTTGTTAAATGTGCAAAAATAAAAAAAGGTTTTGTGGTGTATCATTTTGATCTTTATTACAAAATATGAGGTTTACAGTTAATTTGATACTTCATCTTTGGTCAAGTGGCTTTACGTTCAGGGCAAGTAGATTTTTAAGTACTTGCCCGGCAGGGCAAGTTGGTTTTGAGGTTAATGTTGAGCCCTGACAGGGAACGAAAAAAGTACAAACAAAAACCAAAAACACGTTCGAACTAGTATCTTCCCTTTAATAACCCTTTAAAATCCATAAATAATCCATTTAACTCAATAATTGACGATTTTGCATTTAGGGTCTTTAATAATTATTTTAGCAGAGTTAAATAAAGACCCTTATGCCATCCTATCACTATATTCAAATGAATTTATGAACTCGATAAACTTTCTTCTTCGTCACACGTGAACTCAATTACATTTGCAGATTTCTGCATACAAAGATATGTTTAAAGTAGAACAATGTTTTATTTGTCTATGGTAAATTCCCTTATTGTATAAGAAAAAAATAATTTAATATATTAATAAACAAAGAATGGAAAACATCCCATTACACAACAGATAAACGAGTGCATTATACCCGTGTACAAAATGGGACATTCCAGTGTGGTGCTATTTTTACCATCTTATACTTCATCTCTATGCCTATCGTGAATTAAATCGGAAAGCAAATATTGCAGAATATTTATTAATTGTGCGATATTTGTATGGCTTGTTGCACATTCTAAAATGTCAAAGTATATGCACGGATTATAAGCAAAGCACGTTGAACGAAATAAGGAAAATGTGATAAATTGACAATTCAAATATGTCATTATACAGTACATTTACATGTGAAATAAATCGCGTTTATAACCAATTTTCAAAAAGACTCGCACTTTTCTCAACTGCAATATGCAATATTGGACAACAGACAGTGTGCTTTTCTGAAGTAATTTTAAGTTAATGATAAACTCAGCTTTGTGCTTTGAATATGTAAAAATCGTTATTTGGCTAAAGATATTATTTTATAACGCAGTCATGAAAACGGACTATAAGCCAAATTAGAAGAATAGGCTAGCATGTTACGACGACCATGTATATGTTACATCACTTAAAACATCTAGAAGAATAGACGTCTTTGCAAGCACTCTCTTGCAGTTTGGAAGCACCACGGATTCCGCTAAATGATGCAAATCTCGACATCATTATCAATTTGTGCCTGGTCATTTTGATGAACTCATAGTTAAAATGTACACTTTATTTTATTGTGAATTCATTTTTAAATGAATTTGATAAAATCAAACTACATGTCGCTGTTTATTTTGTTTGTTAACGAAATCGAAGCGTGACACTTCGCGCGAAAATAACGTCATTAGAAAATGCATTGTGGGAATGTTTTGGTTAAAGTAACCGGTGGTTAAATTCCACTATGCGCGGTTAGGTTACTTTGCGGTATATCGTGTTTATACAATCGAGTTACCTTGATGGTTACTAAACCTGAATAACCGCAAACCTACCAAGGTTTGAAAGTTACCGAGCGAGCGGTAACTTTAACAAGCGTTTATACAATTGGGTGCAGGCTGGAGGAAAATTGGGTATATTGCTTGAATATCTTTTGTTGTATAACGGCCTCAATTCTGATAAGGCGAATTCGAATAACGTACACACGTGTAAGCTTGGATATTGGATGAATTACTGACTATTTTATTGACGAGTGCGTATATTTGAATGTATGCTGGATAATAATAGATGATATGTTTTACATAACATGTATGTTATGCTTGTCAAAGGGACCTTATCACAGATTTTGGCATGTATTGAAGTTTGTCATTAAATTATTTATATTGATAAATGTAAATATTGCATCTCAATAGCTCCAGTAAAAACAAAAATAAAATTAAAGAAAGAAAAAAAGTAACCTCAACTGGGCTCGAAACACTGACCCCTTGAGTAAATGTCTAACGCTTAGATCACTCGGCAAACCGTGCTCATACAATGAACAATGGATTTTATACTTTATATAGGCAATCCTCGTTGTGTCACAAAATATAACGACAACAACAGAATTCTTCAAAGTATTCAATCGTTTCGCTTTGCAACGCTTTATAATTTTTAAGTTTTTAAATCGTCAAAAGATGCATACAATGGATATTTTAGAGCATGGTAAATGTTCAGTATTACTGTTTCCTCATAAATATAAATACAACGAAAATTTGCGAATCTGAAACATTTTTTTTTATTTTGTCAATTTACCAAAACTTGAAAAGGCCACATTAACATAGCTTAGATAGCTAGATGATTCGTATACAAAGAAGTCGCGGATTTTGATAGTATTCATAAAATCAATTGCATCCTAGTAGACTACATGTTTAAGTTTATTTCAGTAATAATAAGACAATGGTCGATGCACGAAACGTATAAATGCATAATAGCAATAAGATATGTTATCTCATATGGAAACAAACATTTGTAATAACAATATTATATGGTTCATTAATTAGCATGCATTCCCCACCATTGCATTATTTTTGAAACTATTTTTACTGACCATTCATTCATTTGTTTTAGATCAACTTATTTTGGTGACCTTATTCCGTCATCGTCGTCGACATTTACCATGTGAACATCCTGAGATATTACCGAATCGTCCTACTATTCAGAACATGTGCCCCAATACTATCTAAACATACGTTTTAAACATAAGGTCATGTGGGGTCAAACACTAGGTCAGTAATCCAACGTAAAGCAAACTCTTTGAAAACTATAGAAGTAATATTTTTGCCTTGCCAAAGCATGATTAAACTTGCCCAAAACATTTGTGGTAATAAAATATCATACACGTGAAAAAATGGATCTGGTCCGTTGAAAATGTGCCGCCAGTTGACGCAGTATGTTTTATGGCTTGCCCAAAACATTTGTGGTAATAAAATATCATACACGTGAAAAAATGGATCTGGTTCGTTGAAAATGTGCCGCCAGTGGACGCAGTATTTTTGTACTGCTATATAGAAAACTTTTACACACTACAGAAGACACATTTTGTTCAATTATAACAAACGTTTGTGTTAAGATATCTCGTCCGTGTATCCCAGGTGTTCGGTTTCGTCCAAAACATGGTCGCGAATGGGCGATTTAGTTTTCCTGTCTGTATTGAAACCTTGTAAAACTCTTCTCACTTGTTCGCGCAATATTTATGACTGACAGAGGATGGGACATTGTTTTCTAATATGGCAATAGCGAAATATTGAACACACCATATACGTTACATTAATTATTTGCCTTATTAACATTAACATGAAACTTGTTCAGAACATATGTATCATCTCTGATACGAATTTGAAAAAACAGCCACCTGCGGGTGAAATATCCATATATATTTTTATTTGTTGAATGATATCTTGGCCTAGTGTGAAAATAGGGTCGTTCCGTTCAGAAAAGAATTGTCAGAAGTTTGGATTAGATTTCAATATAATTAATTAATTATATATTGCTTTAGTAAGATCATAGAAATGTAGAGCAGTTAAAGTCTCAGATGGACTTCTAAGGGCTTTTGTCCCTCGTGTTTGTCTTCACCTTACGTTCGACATTAGTATTATCGCATTGTGCGTATATAGTACTTGAAGAACGGTTCGTGTTATTTCATTATCACATTCCATGATATTTTAGAACCGTATTTTCAACGTGCACTTATCTTATAATCCCCAATTATTTACAGATGAGAACTGATTGCAAATATTTTTTTTGCATAGTGCACAGCGAGTGAAAGACAGCATTGAAGGTTCCGACATCATGACTTTGTGACATCTCCTTTGAATCAGTAAGCATGTGTACTTGAGAATTTATATTGCAAATATATGAGGGCACAATAATTGACAATGAGTCGACGAGCAAGCTTGTATGCCAAACAGAATCCGGAAGGAAAGAAGGCCAAAGGTGTGCGGTTCTCTGACGAACTAGTGTTTCTGGACAATATCAAAGAGAATGACGTCACAGCTCTTAGTCACATGTTGCGACGAGCTAGTCTTCAGGTGGACATTAGTGGAATTAATGACGCAGGTATGTGGTAAAGAATAATTCTTAATGTTCTTATAATAAATTATAGTGATGGTTTGCCTTTACACCAAGAGGCATTGATACGAAGAGAACATTACAAACCTATTCAGATAAACGAACCAAGCATACAATTTTGCATTATAGTTTTTTTTCCATTTAACAGGTTCATTATTTTGCGACCTGTGGCCTTTAAACTTGTTGTGTTTGCAAGAATATGCAACAATAACATAATTGTTCTAATCTAACAAAGCATATCATCTCATGATCAGCCGTTGCATCATTGGATGCACAAGCTCACTGCATAATCCTATGTCTCCGTAACATAAACCACCAATAAAGCGTTAACCTAAAAAATATCTTTAATGGTTGAACATAGCTAAGCTCAAAAGCATAACAATAGCAAGTTTTTAAATCTAATTACGATGAGACAGTAACACGTTTTATTTCGTTGGCTATGAAATGTTATCGGTAATTCGAAACATCATGATTGTTTGATTCAAATTTATATACGAGTTATTGTAATACTTAATTCGAACAATGTACGTATACATTCACCGAACTTAAGAAGCAACATTGGACACTTCTCATAATTGGCTCTGCAAAGCAGTTTAAACAGTTATGTATGTATGAAACTTCTCTCATTATTTATCACTTGGTCTAACTGATTGTTCATAACGCAATGCGATTTGCACATTGTACGTGTGTTGCTTTGCAATTTATGTTTAGCTGAATCGGGTCGCATTCTTATAAACACGATACTGCAAAATTATCTATTGACAGCGATGAAAGTGAAAAAATGAACTCAATATACGATTTCTAATATTGTGTTTATAACAATGCACCAATTTCCTATAGGTCTTACCCCTCTTCATCAGGCGGTTCTTGACGGGAACGAGGCTGCAGTGAGACTCCTGGTGACCCATGGAGCTGACGTTAACAAACAGGACGAGGATTCGTGGACGCCTCTACACGCTGCGTGCGCAGAGGGGCATGCCGATATTGTTCAGTGAGTTTATGTTTACATGGGTTTCTCTGCTACATAATGAAAAAAATCCACAAAGCATGTACATATCTTTTAAATATAAAGTTAAAATGAATAACTTCCTGCAATCATTCCATTTTCGGTTTAATTTGTCTTAATTGATTTATTGGATTGGATATTCAATTCGATCATATTCGTGGACGAAAAAATAAAGAAAACAATATACTAACCAAACGAATGAAAACTTGCATAATTTAATCCCCTGTGTGCAAAAAGGTTCCATATGACATTTAAATAATCATATGGTACCTTTTTGAACAAACTGAACGATTTTCGGTTTAATTTGTCTTAATTGATTTATTGGATTGGATATTCAATTTGATCATATTCGTGGACGACAAAATAAAGAAAACAATATACTAACCAAACGAATGAAAACTTGCATAATTTAATCCCCTGTGTGCAAAAAGGTTCCATATGACATTTAAATAATCATATGGTACCTTTTTGAACAAACTGAACGATTTGATTACAGCATTTATTATACTCTACTTCTTTTTTTTAAATATTCATTTAGAGATTTTTCTTATGGTAATTTAAGTTGGATATTAAGTCTGTTCCGAAGATTACGTGTTAAATACAATCGGTTCTTAAGTAATTATTTGCAGCACTTACATGCATCAAAGATTTTTATTGTCGTTTTGTTTCAGATTTCTTATAGAAAACGGTGCAGACAAAAGCATACTAACAGCAGAAGGGGAGAGACCTTTAGATCTCGTGGACCCGTCCGACATGAACACAATACGTGTAATGTTTAGCAACATTCAACCAGATAGCAACAACCAATCAGAAGACGAGCTAGATACTGACGTCACAGAACCAACTACTGAATAGCGACGTTTGAGTTAGTAATGCAGTGTACAATGTGATTAGAGGAAATGCAGCTATCAACGACAACACTTTTTCATTAAATGGTGCCAAGTGTTGTCATTTGAAAAGTAGTAATGATTATTAGCTCATCACATGTCATTTGTTAAACGGGTATACATACATTGTAAATACCACTATATAAACTACTTTCGAATAAATCCTTTCAATTGACATTTTTTAAACTGACATGTAACTGATGCGTTAACATTGTTTCTTCTTCAAATCACGTGCATCGTTATTCCAATAATATATGCCTTATTTTCTGTCCCGGTTATATACGTTTAAGTGCTTTTGATAAACAGCACATTTTCGTTGTTCTGTATCATAAACAAATCTGCAAAAATACGGTGGCATCATTTTGTAAATACCATAAAGTTATCTATCGAACACAAAAACGTATTTATCATCTCAGGTACAGAACATGTTGGTCCTACAAGTAAAAAAGTATAAATACATGTAGTAAAAATGCATTCAGACAATCCTTAATGGCTTAATGTACATATCATTAATTATAGATGCATTTGAGTAAAACTGCTCAACACGGCCACGATATTCACATGGTAAACACAAGTATATACAAATCACTTGAATACTGACATAGATAGTGTAAAATTAAAGCTCAATCTTATAAGCCCGTTTTATAAATTGGTTAAATCTCGTCATTGTGATAAGATAAGATCCAATAGGACAGATAATTATATCACATTAATTTTATATGCATCACAGCACTGCCTCAGTGCGTGGCAACAGTTGGATACAACTTTTTTTATAAAAGAAAACTTTCGGACAAACTTAAACATGATAACACCAATGCTCATATTAAGGACGTGCTGTGATAGCATATTAAATTGTTTTTTAGTGAAAATACCATGATGACCGTTAAGAACATAAGGTCGTCTATACATTGCTATTTGTTTTTAGAATTCAAATAAACGGAAGCTCAGCGTTGCGAGCCGTCGGATCTGTATGACTTAAGATCGCCAATGTGGTTTACTAAGGTTTTTGGACTTCGAGTCCTTGACTAGAATGTTATCGTCGGATGACATGCACCGAGTAGGCGACCTGATTTAATGTTGGTTACTTGCATACAGGTCTTGTTTAGGTAAGCATTTGATTATAGATTGATCAAGTTCAATCTAAATGCTACATAAAATAGAAACACTGTTCATGTAAATCTGTCAAAATTTCAGTTTGGATCGAGGCGTTGTGCCACTAAAATTTTGTTAGTAAGAGCCTTACATTCAGACCTATCTAGGGATTCACAATACATGTTATTTTTAATTTGCGTTAACTGACAAGTTCACTACCTGATTTCATTGTAATCAAAGACGTATTGCGATAAAATCCATTGATTTCGTCAATCAATTAAGTGTATGCTCTGATTTGCCAAAACCAACAGCACACAAAATGTATCTATCAAAATAATTACTCTTCAAATTCTGAGTATAAAAACTCGTTTATAAAATACATGTACACAATAATTATTGTCATCTAGGAATACTTTTAGGCGGGCAGTTGTCATAGTATATAAATATTACATGTCTGACAGGGTGACAGTAAATTTGTCAACTTGAGGAATACTGTCAACCGAGGCGAAGCCAAGGTTGACAGTATTTTTCCGAAAGTTGACATATTTACTGTCACCCTGTCAGACATGTAATATTTATATACTATACCGAACAAACTATTCAAATATAAACAATTTATATAAACCATGAACAATTTTAATATTCAATAATTGTATTTAATTTTAGCGATGAACAACCATTAATATGTTGAGTGGTTCAGATTTTCTGGCCGAGCAAAATAAACTTCGATTTATTCGGAACCGACCAAGTAATCGATTTATCCCATCAATTTTCTTAGTCGTCAATATTTAAAAAAAATATATTACCGAACCAGCTTTCCGTATTTTATTTTCATCACTTAATTACGCAATTTATGACGTACTCGTGTGACGTCATTTCAGTGACGAAACATTTTAGGACAACAATATGGACTTGGTGTTTTTTTAACAGCAAAATATTTGTTTACAGCTGTGCTAACCGGACAGACGCAAATCGGTCTGGAACGCTGCATATGTAGGTCAACCAATAAATTATACATCTTAAAATGAAAACTTTAAAAATATCATATGAAATAACAAGATTTTGGTACTTAATATTTTGCATGCGACGTCGAATATTGGGCTTCTAAAAAGTTTCCTTCAAAACGCCGTATATTCTCACGGTATATACGGGGTCGTATTTACTTATTGTGCCCTTTAGCTAGATCAAATAAACACCAATACTTTGCAAATCACATTTCAAGACAGTTTGTTGTGACCATGTGTTGTTAATATATACATACATGCATTCTATGTTTGTTTTATTAATGTTATGTTCTTAGTTGTGGATGTTTTGCTCGTTATAATTTATACCGGTACTGTTTAAAGGGATCTTTTCACGCTTTGGTAAATTGACAAAATTGAAAAAAGTTGTTTCAGATTCGTAAGTTTTCGTTTTAGTTATGATATTTGTGAGGAAACAGTAATACTGAACATTAACCATGCTCTAATATAGCCATTATATGCATCTTTTGACGATTTTAAAACCTAAAAATTATAAAGCGTTGCAACGCGAAACGATCGAATAATTTGGAGAGTTCTGTTTTTGTCGTTAAATTTTGTAAAACTACGAAGGTTGCTTATATAAGGTATACAATACATCATCAATGTGTATTCGGCGGAATAGCTCAGTAGGCTAAAGCGTTTTTACTTCAGGACTCTGGCAGGACTCCAGGGGTCACTGGTTCGAAACCTGCTCCGGGCAATGTTCTTTTCCTTTTTTTTATTTTTTTTCTTGATTTTTTTCTGGAGCTTTTATGATCCAATGTTTACATTTATCAATATAAAGCATGTAATGAATAAGTTTAAAAAATGCCAAAATCTGTGAAAAGGCCCCTTTAAAGGAATGGAGGTATGCAGTATTTGATAAATAAATTAGAGCAAGGCTAATATATCCAATATATGCATGCTCAGCAAAACTATTTAACTAAACACTGAACTAGATAATCATTCATAAACCGATACGTTTTGCACAAATTTAAATACAGTGTTGACGAGAAACTGACTTTCACTCTCAAATTGTGGTCCAGAATAGTGTGTTTAACTTCATATCCATATTCCATTGCATTTTATTAATGTGTTCCGATTGACACTATTTAGCTATACTTCTCCTGTACTCCATTTTAGTTTATAAATCACGTATAGCATGACCTTTACTAATTATGTATTTGAAAGGTATTCTTATAAACACTGTACGCACGCGTTGCAATCGAACATTTTAGACTTGCGCCACAAACAATTAACACTGCATACAATCTTCAACAGCCACCTACGAGAATCTCAATGAAAGCTTTCTCTCTAGTGTGTGCTTTTTGCTCCTCATTCTAATATCTTTTTATCCGAACGGCGACTCAATTTCATTTACTGAATTTTGAAGTTAACTTATCGATTCAACATATTATATGTAATAAGCAAATATGTTCTGAAAAAATCATGTCATTTGACATATTCAATTCAAAGATGTTAAGTCTTAATTTGATATAAACCAAACTCTGAGTGTTAACACTGAACACATGTTTAACCGTATTTTGCTTAAAGTTATAGAGTAAAGAAGAAATCTATCCGACCTAGCATGTTTTTAATCAGTAGATTAAGTCATGTGTATATTTTATTTAAACCAAAACGCCTTATTGGCGTGGTCAGTTAGCATCTGTAAAGGAATACTAAAAGATATCACTATCCAATTATAGAAGTAGAAGAATCTATTTAAGGTTTTCAGATATTGATGAAGTTTTCTTAACTGTATTAACGTACATATGCATCGGAGCGGAACTCGTTTTTTGAACACCTGCTGAAACAGGCAATTCAAGGACTATCCCGTTAAATTTTGAAGTAAATCAATTTACGGTTTTTGAAAAAGCGATTGACAAAGCTGACCTTGTGAGGTTACTTTATTTCAAAATTGTCCTTTTAATATTTAGGCGAAAATATATATTCCTATTTCTTTTTTCTCAAAACAGATTAAACGTTTGTGTTCAATAATAATAATACAAGTTCATAGGGAGTTATAACAGGAAATCAAGGAAAGACGAGTTTCAGTTAATTACAATACGTTTTCTGCTCTACAATAGACAAATTATATATATATATATACAAAACATTTATTTTGATGGAAAATCCCAATCATTACGTCAAGAATTGTTGTATACGTCGCTTTGACACCAATAATGCTTCTACAACAAATACGAGTAAACCTGTCGCTATCAACATTAACTTGCTGTTTGTAATTTGAAATGAAGATAACACTATTTGATTGATTGGACCATTTAAAGATGTATCATCTGCATATTCAATACATTACACAACGTTATCAACCTCTAGTCATTTAACGAGTGCCTATACAGTACATTGAACAACAAATACAATATATCAATGAATATAACATGATTAAAATTAAGTATTGAACATAAACCGTGTTTTGCAAATTACCTGCTTGTTTAAAAAATAATACCAACCGTTCATTTTTTTGCAATAAAACACTTTTAATAATAAACAGGAAGGAATTTGCCGCAAATGAACCGTGTGTGTTTACTTTCAACTGTGATAACTACGACTTTTTTTACAAAGTTGGTCGTTAAAGAAAGACACGATACTAAATGTATATTATCAATATAGCTCTACAACATTAACCTACCAGTCATGAATGACATAAGCATAAGTAATGTGCTTGGCGTGTTTACAATAATTGCATTCGGTTTTGTTCGTACACCTTTTGCACGTGGTTATTGAGAAAATAACAGGTAGGCAAGTTGCGGTCGATTCAAATCACTTCCAGTAAAGACACTATATTTATTTTATATGTATTTTAATAAACTCTTGCATTGAGGTCAGTGCCGAATTAATTTGCCGAGCTATATTTAAAAACACAAACCTGTAACGTTTTTTTTCATATGTTCGGATTTACTTATCTTTTTACCAACTATAATAGACTGACATGTCTATGGAATGAGACTAAGAAATAGCGTTATATTATCAATATCAATGTCAAAATAATACCTTTGATATTAGCAATGAACAGATGCATACCCGTTTATCGAATGATAGATGATGGACAATGTATCAACATAGTGAAACCGTCTTTACTCCTTCGCTTAATGTCAACTTGATTTAACTCAATTATTAGCGTTAACTTCACCACAGTTTTGTTTCGGGACGGCAATTGTTTATCCATGTTTAACCAGTTACTGGCACTGTGACGTCATTTTCCAAATCGTCATCTGATTGGTTGTTGTTATCTGGTTGAATGTTACTAAGCATTACACGTACTGTTTCCATGTCGGAAGGATCTACGAGATCTAAAGGTCGCTCCCCGTCATCTGCCAATATACTTTTGTCTGCACCGTTCTCCAAGAGAAATCTATTAAAGAAACAATCAAATGGTTATTATTATTATTTTGTTTATCTTGCAACATATTGGATATGTTTGTAAACGACATCAGATGGACACAATTGAACTCTGCCTTAGATTACCACAAACGTACAATTACGTATTAGTATTTTAATTTAAGAGATATTAAGAAATGGTTTCTGCTGCCGCTGCCTCATTCACATGAACTCACTGAACAATAAGCGCATGTCCCTCTGCACAGGCAGCGTGTAGCGGCGTCCACGAATCCTCGTCTTGTTTGTTGATGTCAGCTCCGTGGGTCACCAGGAGCCTCACTGCAGCCTCGTTCCCGTCAAGGACCGCCTGGTGTAGAGGGGTCAGACCTAAAGGACAGTATAACATTTCATGTTAAAACGTTAAGCATGACGTAATATGTTCTAAACTTTATTATTTATATAATTGAAGTTGCGTCACCCGTTTTCAACAGAAGATTGCTTCTACGAATACACAATCTGTGCTTACGACTTCATTCTGTTCAGAAGAATAAGAAACGCTTTAGGGAACATGCGACCATCAATTCGTTAGACCACAGTGTATTATATATTATCAACTATTTTAAAGTATGGTTACATTCTAGTGAGTTTGATTTTTTTTATTTAGAGGTGTTACTGACTTTCTTATACTTAATATGTGGTATTTTCG
This sequence comes from Dreissena polymorpha, assembly GCF_020536995.1. Taxonomy (NCBI): domain Eukaryota; kingdom Metazoa; phylum Mollusca; class Bivalvia; order Myida; family Dreissenidae; genus Dreissena; species Dreissena polymorpha. The sequence continues at coordinate 26,427,035 of NC_068357.1, forward strand.
AATATGATGGCTGGCTATACAAGGTCAGTTACATATATTTATTGTCGAATAGTGAATATTTCTGACAATTCAAAATATCGACAGCTTAAGTAAAGTTTTGAATTGTCTAAATATAAACAAAGTATACATCCAGTTTCTTCATTAAGAGATATTTCTTATCATCATTATAAGAAGTTAATTTACTACAGTTCATGGATAAGACATACTGCATCCACTCAGAACAAACGCACTATTGTAATTATTTAATACAAAATCAGTGCACATCATGTTCCATCATAAGGAGATAAATCTTATAATCAGTATTCTATGTCGTTGTTGACAACTTATACAACATTTATCCACTTTTCGTATTAGTCGATTAACGAATTTCTTCAATAATCTTACGTATTTACTAGTAAGTCACGTTTTGCATAGGCTTGTAGCAAAAAGTAAATATCCAAATCTAGGGACATTCATTCAAAATATGTTCAAATGATAAAACAAAAAACAAGAGCACCGAATAGCAGGTGCCAACGCTCGGCTGTGGATGCAGATTTGAATCAATGAAAGCTTGTCAGAAGTTTTATATTAGAGGTCACAGTGACCTTGACCTTTGACCTAGTGACCCAAAAATGGGTGTGGCGTGTCGAACACATCAAGTTGAATTTACATATGAAGTTTCAATGTTGTAGGCACTTTGATTTTAGAGCCAATGTTAAGGTTTTAGCGCCACGGCGGAGGGCGGACGACGAGCTGGCTATGACAATACCTCTCCGAAAACAGCCGAGCTAAAAATCAATATAATTAACTGAGTATGTAAATAGTACTGTCATATTGTCGCAAAATTTAATCTTCGACGGTAGCAATCAAAGTTAAACCTTGCACAAATTATCTTAACTAAATTTCAATTTAGTCAAGAACCTGTGTTCTCATTTACGGATGCTGCCACCAGTCCATTTGGACAAATTTCCATGTAACTTGTACACTAGCCGAGCTAGTAGAAATTAAATAAGTAATTTGTTTCTACCACTACAGTTTATTTACATAATATACACACATTTTATTTCAGCATTTCCCACAGAAGACAAACATTAGACATTTAAAATATATACACCACGTCAGAAATATGTTAAGTTTAGATACATTCTAAAAGCTCCACAAACAACAAAAACCTCTTCCTTTTCCATATAACTTCAGGTTTATATAATTAACCCGCTACCCGAACTCTCAGGTAACCTGAATCCTCGGTTAACCTGAATCCTCGGTAAACCTGAATCCTAGGTTGAATCCTCGGTTAACCTGAATCCTCGGTTCTGTAACAATTCTTAAACTTTAAGAGTACCTGAAATTGTACTTAATCATGGACCTGATCATTCAATACCGAAGTGTCAGATACCCATTGATAAATAACTATCCCCCATCGATAAGCAATTATCCAGAACTGATCTGATAATGAGTGTTGTAGGTGTACCTGAGTTTACATAATATATTGTAATCTACCTGAAGAACTATCACCTTAGATACATGCACATGTTTTATGTAGTAAAAAATTGATACCAGTATTAATGAATATTACCTCAAAAAGTGAAATTAATCATTATTGCTATACAAACATTTTAGATGCAAAATAGTAAAAGAATCACTAATAAAGTAGCAAATGTATGATTTTAAAAAACTGCAACAATATCGCGCATGTGATTATTTCATGTCATCCGTTGAATAAAGGAGATTGCTGGTGGATGACACAACCATCGAGTTATATAATGATTTTTTTTTAAAGTTCAAACTCGATGATTTCACTATGTTTAAACTCTTACTTTGAAATAAGTGAATAACATAATCGTGTTACCCAAAACCTCGTATAAAATAGAGAACACAAACTAAAATTACATCAAGATATAATTAAATGATTACTGAAAGATAATGTACCTAAACATTATTTGCCCACTTTAGCGGTGAGCGATAAATCATTTTTGTTACAATATTTTACACGAATTAAAAATAAAATGTGTTAATTGCAGTCAGCAACACATGTCGTCTGTATTTCAAAAAAACATGGTCTAGCTGAGTCTGCGTTTTTTTGGAAGAGTAAACAACACCTGCAAAGAAATCAGGCACACATTCAACACATACCTGAGTCATTAATTCCACTAATGTCCACCTGTAGACTTGCTCGTCGTAGCATGAGACCCAAGGCTTTGACGTCATTCTCTTTGATATTGTCCAGAAACACAAGTTCGTCCGAAAACCGCACACCTTTGGCTTTTTTTGCTTCCGGGTTTTGTTTGGCATACAAGCTTGCTCTTCGGCTCATTGTCACATTATTTTTCGAACGGCTTCCTTATTTATATAACTAATAATTACTTCGCCACTTGTTTAGCCTTGGGCTATGTCTCTCATAATCCTTCATGCACGCTGTTGGTATATATCAGAACTATGTAATGGTATAACAGTTTCATAATTGTTCAGGTCTTGCAAATAAATAACACTTACGTATAAACCGACTTTAAATATCATAACTATATATTATCAGACATATTGTGTTGTAACGGAATTGTTAATCCGAAAAGAGATTACTTTTTATGTAAACTGTACTTACCGAATATTTATTTGATAAAACATTATAAATAAATAGGTAAGTGTTTCGTTAAATTTTAAATTTTATTTTGTTTTATTTAGACAAATATCCAATATCTTATCTGGAAATTTAAAATGCACACTATTTATAAAATATAAACTTGGTAAGTTTCTCTGAACAACTGTCGATATATCACACATATATAGACACGTATTACTAAGTGCTAACTAACATAAAATGCGCCTGTTGTTCAATGAGGAAAGATCGAGTTATTAAGTTGAATCTTGTTTAATATTGATATCTTAATATCAATAAAATTATTTCAAAGCATTTTCATTCGGCAGATGTTAACAAATACACAAAGTTTTCTACACAATCCATTGTTTTAGGAACGACGCACGTGGCTTTCATTCAGATGATTGCTCACGCTAGTACGGCGCCTTGGATTTTCACTCATGCATGGTAAATTATCAGCTATGTAATTACAGCTGCGTTATGCAGAGAACAAAGAATTCTTTAACAAAAATGAAAGTTATTACTCAACCGTTCATTTTTTGTTCATATGCTTTTTACAGGCTAATTGAATTGTATGTAAAATACTATTGATATTGCTATCCTGACATAAACATTATTACAACTAATAAATCCTTGCCCATTGAGCATTCCATTTCAATACGTCCATGCCGATTAATTATCAATTAGTGTTACGATAATTGAAATCCAGACTCTTCGTTGCAGAGTAGGACATTATGAAATTTAATATATATATATATATAGCAATACCAAGAAGCAAATCGTATGTATTCATTGCGATTCAAAACAATACTTTACAAAATCTTTAAGAAACTTCATTCAATTTATTACAAAAATTTTGTGTACTCGTAAATATTACGTTACTAGTATAGCCTTTTTCCGTGTATTGACTGCGCTTAAACGTTAATTGTATGATGTAATTACTTTATTCCGGTTGCTTTACTAGTTAACATTTTGCCTTGCGTCAAACTAACGTCAATTGAAAGGAATGCAGACTGTAGTGTTTAAGCTTTTTACATACACATACAGTAAAACGCGTATATCTTTTATGCGTCCCCCGAAACGACCTATGTACATTAAAAAACAACAACAGAAAATTTCATCTTAGTCCCCGCATTCAAACTATTTTGATCTATACTTACATAATTTAAAACAAAAGGTCTTAGTTTTAATTAAACATACTTTATCGCTTGATTTCATTTTAATTATGCTCTCGAAATCAGTGCTAGTAAACATGCAATTGCCGTGATCCTACGCATTTAATTGAAATGCATCTCAGTGTTTCCTTCAAACATACTTTAAAGGTTTTATCAGTTTAAAGTTTTTGTTTTCCACTTCTGAACTTTAAAAGATAACCAATTCTGTGGTTATTTGATGTATAGCCAATCGGGGTTAAACTTATATCGGTATTAATGCAGATATCCTCCAATATGATTATTTGTTCAATCTGCTTCTTATCCACAATTCCTAGATAAGAGAGCCTACTCTACTGAACCACTGGGTACGATATCGGCTTTCCGATCTTTAATCAAACCAATTAAATGGTCTCGCTACCTTAGTTTCTAAGCTCAGTTGAACTCTATACTGTGAAAACGAGACCGTTAATTCACACCTGTCAACCAATATCCGTATGCATTATTTGTAAAGTTTAAAATGCGAAATGAAAATACACGTAATAGATTTAAGTTAACAAAATTATTAAGACAATTCATTTGTTGTTTTTCAATCGATATGTTAACTGTTTACGCTAGTATTCGGCGTTTGTATAGCATAAATAAAGTAAACATGTTGATTTATAATGTCAAATTTAGCTAAACTATTCAGACCGATGTGTAGCTATCCTCCACACACGGAACTTTTGCACACATTATTAATGCTGATACAATTGATCCAATGACACCTTTAAAGTGTTAAATAACATACAAAATGTATATTGGTGTTGATAAGACATTTAGTTCGTATTATCGGTTGTTGCTATATAAATTACTTCAAAAACAAAAGTTTAAATTTCATTTACAGTCAAAGTGTATGGAATTCTATTCCAAGTATCAATACGCCCATAATATGTATTGCATTTTCTCATGTGTTGGAATACCAGAAGCATAAACTGTTTTACCAGTTGTCGCATTCCGGGAGTGGAGATGAAAAACAATCAAAATAATTTCAAACAATCGATCTAAGCTCATTGCGCAGATCATAAAACTAACTTTGAAATTTACAAATCATGTTCACCTAAATAATTGAAAAACCCCGTTTTATTTGATTTCGTGCAAAGTTCAGTTCGATAATGATATAATTATCGCTTCACGATCTTAAAACATTCCTTTCACGCGCGTTGAATGTTAATATTTTCCATTACATTACCTGTTTGAACCCTTAATTCTATTGTTAAATTGAAGCGCACGGACAGGGTGTTGAAGCATAATAGATGAACATTACAATTATTCAGACTATAAGTCAAATGTGGTATTCGGTGTTGAAAAAAATCTTGATGAATGGATTTAAATATATGAATGTCGTCTTTTTTGTGGTTAAAGAGTTTAAAAATGTCTAACTCAATATTAAGATTGTTGTTTCATACCAAGTTAGGAATTTATTCACTTGGTATTCCCGTATACGTGTACTCTTATGTCGTTATTTAGTTGATGCACACATATACTGGTTTAACACAATTGAAACTCGCTGTTAGGTTTGTATGCGTGCAAATGTTGTTCAGGTAAATCGAAAAAACAACAGTCGTTAAATAGTTATGCTAGGGTTTCTTTTCTAAGTATGTATATCCATAGCATAAAATCACATTACTTCTTTTTTCTATTAAGCGTGTTACGATTACTTACGTATTTGTCTGAAACAAAAATTGAATACATACACAAATACACAATTACTTGTTCATTAACATTAAATCAAATTTGGAAATAAGCTAGCGGAGCGAAATTAAGTTTAATACAACTGATTGAAAGCAGACATAATTGCCTCGCATAGGAGTTAATGTATAACTGTTGTTTTTTTATAACATTTTGAAGCTTTTATTTGGTTACTATTGTTGATAAAACGGTGATAAATGAAAACTTCATGTTTATCTGTGCAATGTGACGATTAATGCGTGTTTTTTTTTCTGAAAATTTAATTGTATTAAATTGTTTCCTCACAAAATAATATATATTTATGCGACACGATTCGACATTGAATTTAGATTAATAGCACCGCGAGTAACACATATAAATTGAAAAATAATACAAGAAATATGATACCCCAAAACATTTTCAGAAGCAATAGTTGCCCTGCACCAATCTTTGATTTATTGCAAATGATGATCGCTTAATTATCCAATTCATTTAACAAAACAATAAACCTAAATATTAAAATATTTTTTTCACAACATTCAGTTATTACAAATCTAAAAAATCAATTAAATATCATTTACAACATTCAGTTATTAAAACAGTTGTACGTTGAGTTCAAGACAACCGTGTCAAATATGCAATCCATATAGAGTATAGTTGCCTATCACACTAGAATCCATATGTCATTTGCCCAATATTTTACTCTGAATTCAATCCAAACACGGACTGGTAAATGAGCAACACTAAACTGACCAGCCAGTCAGTCCAGAGCGAGAGATAAAGTCAAACAGACAGCTCAAACTGATAAGACGATGGGAATGTTTATAGCTGCAATAATATTTGATTTAGACGTCGGAAAGTGTATAAGCGAAATATTGATGTATGATGGAAGTTTATATTTATCAACTTCCTTTCCATAGAGAAGTAAGAATATATGAGAGACAAAAGTATAACAGACTCTCTTGTCATTATCAAGGAATCGAACGATTCGATTGCCAATTCTCTCACAAGTATCGACCGAGAAGCAATGTAAATGTAATTTTTGAAAAGGGGATTTGTTTTTTTATGAACATTTATCGCGAGATAGACTTACTCTGAAAAGGCTGTATGGTAGAATGTAATCGAACGCATGACACATTACACATAATATGGTACGGATTAATTTGTGTGTGAACTAAATGATCGGAGAGTTGTCATTATTAGTACTTGTAGGTAGAAAATGAACAGCGAGAAATCCACTTTGACGAAGATGAATGCGCATTATTTTTCAATATCCTCTGTTTTGACTGCTCGTAAAGTTAAATTCACGTTTATGCTCCAAATCAGGGTGGCTCAGATAACATCGATAATCGCATTATTAGTGGTTTGTTTGATAAGGCTTCAATAATTACACGATTTTCGAAGCGCTTTGATCAAGTGTCATTATACAATTTTGATTTCAATGGCACAACCTTTTAAAAACTCTGAATTCCCCATTGACGCTGAGACGTAATGAGTGGGTATTTGAAGTACAATAGGTGAACAAAATAACAATTAAGACGATTACCCAAAGTTTGGGATCAAGCGATAGACTAACTGCGGACCGGATGGTTCGATTTAGATCGAATGAAAATTGCAATTTAGCTTACCTACTTTTTGTAAATTTATTATATTGCAATAAAATAAAATATTTACTTTTAACAGATCATTACGTTTAAACATAGTATAATACAATAACAGTAATTATGACGGAGACATTAAAGCAGAGGATTTGTGAAGCGGTTCGAAAAAGCTTAAACCTCTTAACCTAATATTAAGTCAGACTAATTGACTAAATTAAACTCTCTTATAATTGCCAAGGACTTAATAATGTCTAACCGCTGACACCTATACTCAAGGCCTTCCGGTCGTTTAACTGTTTTGAAAAAAAAGAATGAAAAAATATCTAACATGATGACTGAATTAAAATGTCACAACATCTAATTCTATAGATAGGAACATAGCTAACACAAACTACGTAATAATAATAACTTGTACTATGTATACGCAAAGTGAAAAAAAACGAACAAAATAAATTATAAAATAAAAATGTTTGACTGACAATTAGTGTGTTACTTGTTAAGTACTTATAAAAGGGGGCATTCAATCAATGTGATAACGTTTTGATATAAAGCAAAGAAATAGTACTTTGTAGATTAACTTATGCAACTTTGGCATCACAGCTGTTTACATGTTCATTTTGCTCCTGCTTCGTATATCATGAGCAAAGGTCAGACAAGAATAGCTGTCATGTCCAACTTGCGCATCAACTACTTTTTGCCGCTAGCAATCACATTATTTTATCTCGTCGCTATCTTTAATATTCCCGTGTTTGTAAAATCTTTGGCTGTTAATATTGATTCCATGTCTGAGTGCCATCTGACAATACAGACCCATGTACGTATCAGTCCGACCAGTCACAAAGTAATGCAAAATATCGTGTTATTTTTTCGATTGAATACAGCAGTTTTTGTGTCTACTCTTTGCCTATGGCTACACTGTCTTCTACTGATTATATCCGGTGATATCCACCCAAAACCCGGGCCATCAGCTAGTGTTTCCTCATCATCACTTGAATCCCACAGTTACTCATCATTAGATATGTCCAATTTTCTAAAGTCTTCTCACAATTTGTCGCTAGTTCACTATAATGTGCAAAGTCTTCTTCATAAGTTGGATTTGCTAGCTGCAGAATTAACACCATTTTATATCATCACTTTCTCCTAAACGTGGCTTTCAAATTCCATTAATAACGACCAGTTATTTATACCAGGTTTTTGCCTACCTGTCCGCCGCGACCGAACTCAAAATGCACACGGCGGAGTTGCTGTATATGTCAAAGATGGTATTAATTTTACTCGAAGACCAGATCTAGAGATAACTAATCTTGAGGCAATTTGGTTGGAGGCTCGACCTCATTCTAATAAACGAATTTTAATCGGAACTTTTTATAGACCACCCAACTCAGATAACAATTATTTCTGTAAAATTGAAGACTCAATCGGGCTGGCAATAGATACCGGCATTAACGATATTATAGTTTTGGGCGACTTTAATTTAGACACCCAACATGATCAGGCTTAACGTAAAATTGACTCTATCTCGCAACAGTTTGCACTCGACCAATGTATACAGGATCCCACCCACTTTACTGAAACTTCGTCATCTATTATTGATCTCATATTTGTTTAAAACAAAGAGTCTGTCATCTTCTCTGGTGTTGGTGAACCATTCCTTGATCAAACTATAAGATATCACTGTCCCGTATTTGTTATTCTTAAATTTAAAAGACCATCATAGCTATGTTATAAACGTAAAATTTGGAAGTACGACTCAGGGGATTACGACTCTTTTCGAAGCGATTTATCAAATATTGAATGGAATAACGTATATAGTGACAATATCGATACATTTACTAAAAATCTTACTAACATTGTACTTGCCACTGCAGCTGATTGTATACCAAGCAAAGAGGTCACTGTTCGCCCAGCCGAACCGCCATGGCTCTCATCGGAAATAAAACTAAAAATACGAAAACGAAAACGTGCTTATAGGAAAGCTAAAACAACGAATTCCACATCTAATTGGACTAGGTTTCGTGTACTTCGTAATGATGTAGTCTCTCTTGTCCGCCTCGCCAAATCAAATTATTACGACTCTCTTGCATTCAAACCAAAATCCAACAATAACTCCTCGCGTGATTGGTGGAAAGTCCTGAAATCTTTCCTAATAGTCAACGTTAGTAAAACTTTACCCCCACTTGTCAACATCGCTGGCGAAATGGTCTTTGATGAACTTCAAAAAGCTGAAGTACTAAATTTTTTTTCGCTCAACAGACATCTTTAGATGAGTCGGTCACGTTTTACCGGAATTGGCAACGATTGGAAATCAACAGACAATTTCGTCTATAGTAATAACCGCTTGCGAAGTTAAGGACGTTCTTATGAATCTGCCTTTGGGTAAAGCCTGTGGCCCTGATGGTATTAATAACAAATTACTTGTAGAGGCATCTCATGAACTAAGTCAACCACTTTGTAAACTCTTTAATATGTCTTTGTCGTCGTCAACAGTACCATATGATTGGAAAACGTCAAACGTTTGTGCAATATTCAAAAAAGGGGACGTTTCCATTCCCTCGAATTATCGCCCAATTTCACTTCTGAATACCATGGAAAAAGTACTAGAACGGATTATCTTTAAACATGTATTCAACTTTTTGCGTGATACTAATTTTTTCACAAGATTTCAATCCGGATTTATGCCAGGTGACTCTACTGTCAACCAGCTTACATACCTTTACAACACGTTTTGTAAAGCACTCGATGATGGATTGGAAGTAAGGGTGGTTTTTTTCGATATAAGCAAAGCATTCGACAAAATATTAAAACTGAAACGCGCCGGTATCAAAGATAAACTTTTGAACTGGTTTTCTAACTATCTGTATAAAAGGCGTCAAAGGGTAGTGGTTCCCGGGGCCTCATCTTCCCTAGCCGAAATCAAGGCTGGAGTTCCACAAGGCTCCATTCTTGGTCCCCTATTATTTCTTGTATATATAAATGACATTGTAAATGACATTCAAGCTCATATAAACTTATTTGCAGACAACACTAGTTTATTTGTCGTTGTTGACAATCCTTATTCTGCAGCCGCTGTTTTAAAGCGCGATATAGACAAAATTGCAAAATGGGCCGATACATGGTTGGTAAAATTCAATCCATTGAAGTCAGAATCACTTGTTATATCGCGTAAGAGGGACAAACCCTATCATACTCCTATCAATATGTACGATACTCCGATTCCCGAAGTGAATAGTCACACACATTTAGGCATTATTCTGTCAAATGATGGAAGCTGGCATCAACACATTGAATGTATTAAATTAAAGGCCTGGTCACGTGTCAACCTTCTAAAAAAACTTCGTTTTTTGCCTTGACCGAAGATCACTTGAAATAACTTACTTCACGTTTATTCGACCTATTCTAGAATATGCAGATGTTGTATGTGATAATTGTACAATGTATGAAAAAAATGATTTAGATAAAATTCAAACTGAAGCTGCCCGCATTGTTTCCGGCTGTACCCGACTTGTGTCCTTAAATTTACTTTCTAACGAAATTGGCTGGGAAACTCTTGGCACAAGAAGGTCCAAGCACAAACTCATTCTTTTCTTTAAAATGGTCAAAGGTCTTAGTCCAGAATATTTGTCCTCACTGTCCCCACAATCAGTTGGCGAGCGATCTTCAAGATCATTGCGTAATTCATCCCACTAAGATGGTGCTTGGACTAGGGCTCTGTACCAACATTCCTTCTTGCCCTCAACAATTGCTGCTTGGAATTCACTTCCAGACGAAGCAAAACTTGTTAATAACATATCTGATTTTAAAAAGGCCATCGATCTTAACAAATCTCGTAGTAATCCGTTGTTCTATTATGGTAAGCGAAGACAGCAAGTGCTGCACACACGTCTAAGAACTAATTGTAGTTCTCTTAATAAACATTTATTTGATAGAAATCTGGTTCCATCGCCACTTTGTCAATGCGGAAACATAGAGGACACTACTCACTTTTTACCGGTCTGTCCATTTTATGCAGCTATAATATTAACTTTAGTAAGAACTATAGAACAATACACGGATATATCACTCCGCACATTACTGTACGGAGGTGATAATCTTTCAATCAGAGATAACTATGCAATATTTGATGCAGTCCATATTTTCATCGAAGGCTCAGGAAGGTTCAGAGTGGGATAACTATCAGTTCTCTAATTTTTAACATTTGTTTTCACAATCAATTTCTTCGATCATAATCACACCAGCAATATGCTTTTTCTTAAACATTGTCTCAACATATATTAGCAATCTTGGTTCCAATCATACATATAAACTTGTTTAAACTCGAATGATTATTCAAATGTTTTGTGTTTAGAATGCAAATACCGCCACTATGTTTTGTAAATATACCATTGAGGAAAGGAACCCTTTAGATGCGTGAACATTATGTTGTAAAACACATTATTGAATAAATATGTTTAAACCAACTTATGCAATTAGTTTATAGAATAGTTCACAGAGCGCTGTTCTCTATTAGTAGAAAAGAGAATATTTTCATATGTCTTTTAAACCGGTCGCAAAGTTTATTTGCACCATGCTTTGGAAAAAAGATAATTGCACATCAGTATTTCATGTTAACAAAATTAGTCTTACCACAGTTTAACGAAGAGTGAAACGCAAATATTTAAAGTCGTAAATCCACACGCATCAAAAGAATCACCTCCTTTTATTCACGCAATATAGTGTTTCAATTTCGCTCAGACGTTTACGAGATGCGGATATATTGGTAAGAATGCCACCTTTGCAGAACGGGTATTTAATATTCCCAGAGATTAGCAAAATCTTCCACGTAAATTTGATAGCGAGTTGTATAGGCCCAATGAGCAGGAGATTCGTCCGGGTGAAAAGTAACGTTTACCAACAAAACGCTTTCGTTCTAGGATGATCATGTTAAACAAGGATATCAAATGCTTGGTATATATACTACAGATGGGCGACTGTTCAAACAGACTTAAATTAAGATAACCAAATATTTGTGTATGAACAGTTTTTTGTGAGTTTTAGTTCACGGAAAATTCAAGCTTATTATATAATTGGATTAACAGGCATTATCAAACTTTGCATGCTTTATGTAGTGACCATCTACCAGACGTTGGGACCGATCTCGTATATGATGCGATAAATTAATACAAGTTATCCGAAATATGTTACTCAACCGAACAAAGAACCAGATTCAAAAGCATTTGCCAACCTGAAATATCTAATAGAGGCTCTTGATTTTTATTCCAGTTGATATGCAATTTAGATTTTACAACATAAATATGTTCTATTTTAAAAACACAATGTTATTTAAGTTTTAAAATCCAGTTGTTATTGAAGGCTTTATACAATAATCTACGTTCACATGCGTCTGTAAAAAAACGTTTAAAACTCATGCCTCAACAATAAACACGATATTTATCGAGAAACCTGTAAAAGCCACTTGATATAACCTAACAAAGTAATCTATACAGTGTGTGAACATTGCTTCTTATCCTAATACCTTTTTATCTGAACAGCGACTCTATTTTATTTTCCGCCCTATACAGTTTATATAGCGCTGTGTTGCTTAAATAAATGCTTAAATAGAAGTAATAACTGTTTCCGCACTTTAAAAAAAAAACCTTTAAAAATAATCCAAACAATCGTATCCGTTTTGAAAATATACACTGTTCGATTGGCGTCTATAGACAAAATGCCTCACGCAGTGTTTGCTCAGTCATGATGTGATATACACCAAGCAATTAGTGTTTTAATTAGCAATTAGAAAACTACCGGTACGTGCATGTCATTTCAAGTGACATCAAAAGGAATGTAACACACCCTTCCGAAATACACTATTATATTAAGACTATGGCTTGTTATTGCAAATAATGAGAAAAAAATATGTAAATAAATACGAAAGTCAGCGAACAAGTCCATTTAAGCACAAAGGGGGAATGGACTTTGATACCCAATTAAGATTACAGCCAGATAAGTCTGCGTGTAGCTGTATAAAGTAATATACAGACTTACACTATAGGCTGAAGTCTAAAGACCCTTATCGAAACGCAATGAGGGTAACATGAAAGATGTTTTCTGAGGGGAGAAAGTACATCAAATGTGCATGGTTTCACTTTCTGGCTTACATTCACATAGTTCTGTACACATACACGAAACTTGGAATCTGAACTGATAAATGTCGCCAACATGAACTTTGAAATAAATGCAGATTTTAGATTTATTGACGCTCAGTTAGTAAAGGATATCAGAATATAGAATTAGTTTATCAATGCGGAAAATAAACATACAATATGCATGCATATTTGTCATGAATCGGAAATAGCAGCTTTATAATAATTCCTTTGTATTTGAGCTTAAATAGTTTACGTGGAACTTCAAAAACACTATTTGAATAATATCCCCAAAATACGAACGTCTTTGCAATAAATCAATAGACCAACCTATGCACGTAAGCACACCGTCGCGGAAGCACTGATCTTGTTTATTTCATGGAGCCGAAGCAATAATATTGCAGTTTTTCCCGGTTCATGTGTTTGGCAGCAGGCCCAATTTTTTAGCGAAGTCGATCACAGTACAGCGGCGTCTGTTTATTATCTTTCAAACATTATTCTCTTAAGTTCTTTCGAGATACGTTTTACGCACATGTTTTACATATTAACTATCGCACTAGAATCTGCTTGTTGCTTTTTAAGTTATATTCCGTTCTCCGCGGGATATAATTATACTGTTTGCGTGTAAGAATGATTTGCACATAATAATGTATGGTGTACAGTTACTTTTTTATCAGTGAGAGCTACAATTTTAAAAGTCGATGAACATTTTCTTGAAAATTGTTAAATATAACCGGTTACATAATTATAAACTGGAGCTGTACGAATCCGTTCAAGTGAAAATACAAAAGTACATAAACTCTTACTTAATGGTATATTATCAACTCATCTTGTTTATTTGAACATTTTCCCTCGTAGTTTAAATGTGTTTGTAACCGCGTTTATAGGGCGTAACGTTGTTCAATAGGTATATTAGCCAAAATATGTTAATATGCAAATATGATTTCGCAAATGTTTGATATGTTTCTGATGTACACTTATTCAATATATATGCATTTAAAGAGATTGCTATCCGTTTAGCACATATTTACTCGTTAAGTCAGTTTTCTTTACATCATCGACGAACTGACATGTTAAACGTCACATACTTGTCTGCTTTAGAGATTCTATCTGAATTTTACGCCTAATAAATATTTTATTATTAACAAACTGTGTGGACACATTTGTCTGCAAATAATTGTGCGCACCGCTGTTTAGTTATTCATATAAAAACCATATGAAGAACTATTTAGAAGGTTCAATACTGTAATAATAGCATTTGCTTCATAGTCATTAAAGTGCAAACATAATTACGTATTTGTTAACTAGTATTACTCATTAATGTATTCTCTGTTTTTGTATAAACCGTTGGCGATACTGAAACACTGTACATCAAACTTGCAAGAGTAGCTGTTACTACGAAAAGCAAACCGTACAACCCAGGTCGATTATACTGTGCCAATTATTTTTTCACAAAGACATTATAATTATGACTCGCGGATAACGATTTATAATATTGGTTTCTTCACCCAAATTACAACATGTTCACATCAAAGCCACAGGTACCTTCATGTATTGGGTTGTATTAATATACATTGCATGTAAGGACAATATTTATTGAACGCCGTAATCTCAGGTTCCGTGGAACCCTAAACAATTGATCGGAGCGTTATTAAACATGATGTTGGCAACTAAAAATGTACTATATAACTAAATAAAAAAACACACACATCATAATAAATCTCTTTAGTATTCAATAAGTATATTGCATCAATTTGTTCTTATTGTGAATATCGCAGGTGACGTCTCTGGTTAATACGTGACAGCTATTTTCGGTTGATTCGTTGGCATGTAACCGTTCACTTGTTTGTTTGCACTTAATCACACATAAACAGAAACGAAAATACAAAATGTATAGCATGTATTTATTGCCATATTCAAAACTTGATTTATATTTTTTTAACTAAACCGTATTTTCTGATAAGAGATGATAGACCATGTTGTAAAAATTATTACATTAAAAATGATATGCATTCTCAAAACAAACAATGTTTTTGCAATGAAGTCGTTTGAAACATCCGTGTGTCAAAACATTTTTATTGAAATATTTAAATAGTGTTTACTGCTTGTCTTACATTTGTTATAAATGAAACAATATAATGAAACGATTTATATCAAATTTCAATGATATTTACAATGAATCTATAACCTGATTCCGAACTCTATTTGATAAACTACGAACAACATTTTTACCTTAAATTGTTAACGTTATTTAGTTTATTGGTATCTATTTACTTATTGTCACTTATTGTCCAACGCAATGATATTTCGGCGTTTTCGGAAATCTGCAACACTTAATGGAACTTCATTTGAGTATGCTTACTGATCAAGTTATGGACACAGTGACGTCCTTCTCTAACTCATCTTCTGATTGGCTGTTGCTTTATGGATGAATGTTATTCAGCATTGCACTTATAGTTTCCATATCGGACGGATCCACGAGATCAAGAGGTCGTTCCCCTTCATCTGTTAGTATGCTTTTGTCTGCACCATTCTCTAAGAGAAACCTGAAAAATGCGTACAAAGCTGGTGCTCATATGTTTGTTTGAAATGAAATACTCTTGCAATATTCGTAAGTATATTACTTGACAGTACTGTTTCCACCCATAATCTTCGAACTTGAATAGTTGTGTAAATGTTCTTATACCATCCCATCCAAACAATTTCTCCATTTACATTACACGTTTGCACTTTTCAAATTAAAACATATGCATGTCATCTGATAAGCTTTTCGTGTATTCGGCTTATAAATTGTTCTCTAAGATGTTGAGGTATATGGACAGGACAATAAGGTAGTTGGAGCTCAATTGGCTCTCTGAACAATTCTAATAGCAAAGTATAAGACAAGACGTGGACAAATAAAATACTATGCAATTGAAATGTAAAATATGAATTTACGTTGCTTTGGGCATAATGAATAACTTAATACAAAATCGAATGTAATCGTTGCAGAACATTTTGAGGAATTTAACAACGTAAGCATATAGACTCGTTGACACACGCCATACATCACTAGCAAATAAAACTTCGTTAATATCTAAACTCACTGAATAATATCTGCATGCCCCTCTGCGCACGCAGCGTGTAGCGGCGTCCACGAATCGTCGTCCTGTTTGTTGATATCCGCTCCATGGGTAACCAGGAGTTTCACTGCAGCCTCGTTCCCGTCCAGGACCGCCTGATGAAGAGGGGTCAGACCTATAGAGCAGTATAAAACTCTGTTCAAACGTTTAGAACACTTATCATAATCTCAGCCTATTTGGGAGTATAATTATATACCCGAAATCTATTGCAACAACAGATTGCTGCTGTCTCGTTTCCGTTAGGTACCGCCTCGTGCATAATGGAAATACCTATAGAGAATTTAAGTGCATTATTTCAAAAAGTTAAATGTTATGAAATTTATCTAGCAAAGCATATAGACTGCATTATAATGTCGATACAATATCATCAGGCCCCTGTTTCCTTGCGACCACAGTCAGCAAGAAAAATTAATAAATTCCATTATACATTCAATGTAGGAAGAGTTATTAGCCTAATACTAACAACGATTGTTAACTTATAAATTAGAACCTTGTAGGTAATACGTTTTCGTTGTTCAGTAAACGGTTCATAGTTTAGTCTTGATAGACAGATTGATATTTATTTGAAGTAACGATTACAATTCATGATATAATCACTAATTGTTCGTTACCTATTTGACTAGAACGAGGTTTATATCACCGTTTCACAATAACTCAATTTCTTTTAAGGTTTAAACTGTTTGCTGTTTGTAGTTTGCCAGTTGTGTTTTTCAACCACTGATATAATTGAAATGAATTGACGTACTAGTTATTAAAAAACAATTGTGTAAGTAACGAAGAAATAGTAACCCGACACGTTTAAAAATGAATATAAATATCTCGAAATGATGTGCTTTACTACATTTTTTCAGATTACAATACGATTAAAAGCCGTGAATATATTACATTTGTCAATATCTGCATCAACAATCCACGCATTTAACTTGCTTTTAAATGATAATCAGTTTTTATATTCTTGCATGACTAATAACTTAAAAGTGAAAACTTTATTTAAGAAGTCATTTGCATGGACTTGATCAAATGCAAAGTAAATAAAATGTGTGTTCATTTTTTTAAATTGGTACAATAAAAGCGGTATTTGCATATTTGCGTGATAAATAATGCGATCATATATTGCGAAGATCTGCCCCTATGTTTGTCTTTCAAATGGCAAGTGCATTGGCACAGTATATTAAATTGCTTTCAGTTAATTAATGCAGAACATTTAGCCGAATTTTGAAACTGAAAAAAATCAAGTGCAGCATGGTAACATGTATTTTACATTTCTATTTTTCAGGTGCATAATCAGCCGCTACATGACTATTCAAAGTTAACAATTAAATGAGAACATCTAGTTAATTTTCAAAGTTGCAAGCACGGTTCGCATATAACTTTGTTTTGTTTTTATTCATTAAACGCCTTAGAAAGAGATAAAATCACAATGAATATCAATCACATACCTGCGTCGTTTATTCAATTTATGTCCACCTGTAGACTTGCTCGTCGTAACATGAGGCCCAGGGCTTTGACGTCATTCTCTTTGATATTGTCCAGAAAAACGAGTTCGTCAGAAAACCGTTCACCCTTGGCCTTCTTGCCTTTTGGGTTCTGCTTAGCAAATAAACTTGCTCTTCGACTCATTGTCACTTATTGCGCACTTATATACTTGCGATGGTCCCCTTTTGAGCTTTATTATTTACAGCTTAAAAAACGCTGTTACATTTCCATGGTTTCGGAACGTTCGGTGTCCCACTCACTCGCCTTGTAATCCCTATTGTGCGGAGGAAATGAGTGAACTAGACACTCATATGTAATGGAGGATGTGTAAACTTAAAAGTAATTGCGATTTTATGATATAAGATAATACATATATAGGAATAATTATAACATAGAAACATCATTAGTAGAGAAGTAGTTGTCAATTAGTGTTTTATTTAAGGCAAATTATCAACCAATTGCCTATACATTACAATACAACAGGTACAATACAACATTTAACATCCGAAGAGTAGTAAAGCTAAGATCTTCGCATTGGAAAGGTCATTGAAAAGTATTTGGGTTTAAACCAGTGATTATGAAAAAATTAAACTTAAATGGGATTTTGTTAAAGTTATAAGTACTATAATTTTGAATTAAATATTAACAAAACAAAATTAATAATGCTACACGAAATGTTTAGATAATTGAAGTTTAGATAAACCTAAGACACAAACCATACGATTAATACGATTAATACCTTTACTAATGAGGTGAAAAACACATTTCTACTTGCTTTGATATTTTTCTATTAAGAAGCAAAACACATTTCCCATAAAATCATTTTCATGAATGCTTGAAATATCTGTATGAACGTTCCATTTTGAAATTCAAATTACTTTACAACGGTAAATAAATATGTATTTGCAATAAAAGCAAATTCTTGTAACAAACATGCATTAAACCATTTAATGATGAATAAATCAAGTATTATTATTTGCCTTGCCTACAAATACACACACATACGCACGAAACTAATCACTAGAGTATCCTATATACGATAAAGCACAACGGCAACACTTGTGCAGTTTATTTCAACTCGCCTTTTACTACATGCATCTGTTTTTCAACAAAAAGTATTCTACCAACATACCCAGTGTTGGAATTTGTTCCTAGCGCATAAACATCTGCTAAATATCTTAGAAACAAAATTCTCAACATAATTCCTCTGTTTAACTCGCACACAACGCGTTTGTTTAGATAACAGTCGTTATTACGATTCTCCTTTTCACCATGTAACTCCATGCCATTCAATTACTCGGCTCTACTCCTGTACTAAAACAACGAATTGCATTTAAAAATATAAACTATTTGTTACATAAGCATAACCCTACTATGTGTTGGGTTTGTTTGACAACAGTTATTCAACAGTAAATAATTCCACGGTAATTAACAATATACATTTACAAAGTACTTTTAATGAACACCTTACGGACATCCATCTGAATTTGTATAGGTGTTCACCATCAAAATTCATGATCTAATAGTCACGCTGTATTCACCTATTCATCGTATAGCGTTAACTTAAGCTTAACAAAGTATGTCCGACGAAAGAAATCTTACATTTAGATTTTCAAACTCGCACAGCGCAGTTATCTTTAAATACGTGCCAGAGGCGACCGATTATAAACGTACATATGTCACCAAAGTTAATAAATATTTTTTATACAATATATATAACATTGACTTTAACAGCATTAAATTGCTGAACACTAATTGAAATGTACAGTATGTTTAATCGTTGGCGTGTATTAATAATAAAAACAATTTTGCTTATGCTTTTTCGCCCGATTATTCTTGAACTCATAACAAGGAATACAAATGGCATTTGCTACATAACTGCTGTAGACAATGAGTGTAACTCCAATCCAAAAGAAGTCTCTGTTCCAACTCTTGCTTATTCTTATGCCAGGTTCTTACAAGCACGGTATTTTCATTGTTATTGTTTTTCTTCTGGATTTTCATACGTTTATCAAAGACATTTCAACGCATTTCACCAAAGACCTTTTGTTTGTTTGAAAGCAGTACTGTAAAGTAAACTTGCACTTTTAAGTGTATTGATAATAGCGTTATAGTTGTTAATTTGTCTACATACATCGACGTTTTTATTAAAGAAACAAATGTTAGTGTTTGTATATATGCGACAACGCAGTGTAATTAAACAAGGCGGCCTCTATTTCATGCAAGGAACAAAACAGTATTTACAACAATGTGTTGCGAGATTAACCTGTGCATCTAGCTGCATCAGAGGACATTATTTCACTAATGTTAACATCCCTCACGCTTCGACTACGTATTTCGTTTCTTCCTTCTAATCCATTTTTATAAACGCGTAATAAAATACAGATGTACGATAAATTTTACGACTGAATTATCATTAAACATCTTGTTTTCAATATTGAAACCCTAGCGACATAAGTGGGAGAGAAATCTATTCGCCATCAATGATTTGAATAATTAAAAGGTATTTATCTTATAATGTTCGTTCAAGCAGCAATAACAATCCCTATTATTAACAGCAAAATGCACACGAATCAAATTATTTCCGGTGATTGGATCGCTTGATAACGTCTTGTAGCCCGAACGAATGAATGAAGTTAATGACGCAACTTTACTTTAAATAGCACTTACGATCAAAAAGGTAGAACGGTTTGAAGACCAAAATTTTAATAAGTATATTAAAAATTAGCGAATTAATGTATACAATATTTAATTATTGTGTTTTCTTCTGAAGTTTCACTATAGTTATTTTTTTCCATACAGCCGATCTTTTAAGGGAAACGATATTTTACGACATTTAAACATCTCTGATATTAAGGCTACCAATGATCTTTACAACAATGCAAATGCAGATTAACACAATATGCATACTTGAATATATGAATTATTGTTAAACAATCTGGAAAAAATGAATAATTTGGTGTCATATGATATTTTCATTTTTAATTACATCGAATTTTTAACTTCCTTATTCACTGTTCAAATACATGCAAAATGATACAGTGGTTGAGTCACGATTAACGAAACTAACGAACCTGCAGACTAAATCACAAATGCTGCATCACGCAACAAAAACAACACGTCGCAATTAATGGGTCGATGTTAAATCGAATGAACACTACTGCAATATAATGTATATTGAGTAAAATGTTAACATTGTACGTTCACAATTTAATTTTCATTGATGTAAATATATGACTAATTTATTTGGCGTATACTCTCACGTATACATATTATTAGCATAACATTACTCGCATCGTCGATATTATAACAAAGGACTTGTGTAAGGTTTTCCAAAAAGTAACATTCAAAACTAACCAACGCATTGTTTATCAATACCACTAGCGTTGCTGTTCTTTCGTTATCACAGTACTGTCGCCATTTGGTGTGTGTGCTTGTTTAGCATAAACACAAACGGAACGTTTTCGACATAGTTTTACCAAACAAAAACGACAAAAGATCATGGTTTGTTGTTGGTTTCTTGGCTTTGAGAAGGGAGACCGTTTTAAAAACTATGTTCGGTATGTTTAATGAAAGCAAGAACTTATCAACGTTACATGCTTTATACACTGTGAATACTGTCAACAGTTAACATTTGAACTTGCGATAAAATCCATTGATTTCGTCAATCATTTAAGTGTATGCCCTGATTTGTCAAAATCAACAGCACACAAAATGTATCTATCAAAATAATTACTCTTCAAATTCTGAGTATAAAAACTTGTTTATAAAATATATGTACACACTAATTATTGTCATCTAGGAATACTTTTAGGCGGGCAGTTGTCATAGTATTATATATGCTTGACTTATCTGCTTATTCATATAGATCAGAGTATTTAAGAAACCATACACCATACGTTTTATCGTTGGCTGATCAAATATAGAAACAACCATGTGACAATTCGAAGTAAAGGTGTGGGTTTCCACTAACCTTACCGACCCTAATTTTAAGTTGCCGACTTCAAGCGTTGTTTTGTTATTCCATTCTCGTGGAAAGGCATAAGGCTTTAATCTTTACGCTTTAACATAAATCACTTGTGCACTAGAGTGCAGGTAACGATGAATATATGAACTCGTAATGCCACTCACTTCTGCACTTAAAAACAGTCGCATGAAGGCGATCCGATGAGTTTTTCTTGCTGAGTTGAATGTATGCAAGTGCCCATGTTGTAATGTTAATGTTTTTATCAATGCAAGAAAAATGTTCACGTACGTAATTTTATTATCACACACTTTTCTAACATGAAATTTTATACTGGAATGGTTCCTGTTGATTTATAGGGGTAAAGCTACCTCGATAATGAAAATGTACAGTGAAAATGGGCATTTGAACGCGATACTTCGGTGATGATAACACGACAATACGAACACCAAACAAACCAGCAAACAAACAAACCAACTAACCGACCAACCATCAATACCAGCAAAACACGTGTATGTTAACATTTATCTTTACCACATGCCTCTTCTTTCCGTCTTTTCTGATGTAATTTATGTATCATTAGCCTTAAAACTAATAAAGTATATTTATTCACTCGGTAAAGCAGGTAAATAACACGTATTTCACTCAAGATCACACTTTCTTAGATTATATCCAGTTTTGTAAATAAGTGAGCATAGCTACATCGATAGTGCTAAAACATAGGACACCATCTAATGTATACGTTATACAGTGAGAATCCAACTAGGGCAGCGGGAAAGCAAGATTGTTAGATAGAACCTTCATTTGTAGCAAGTGACAGAGAAGATTATTGGACAGCACGTTATGATTAGACGGAAAGACTGCATAATTCGTCGATGCTTCTGAAGGGATACCTATCCAGACCAGGCTTACGAGTATTTCAAACAGGCCGAACTATATTATATATGTAGCGGATTTCAATAATTGCTGAAGTATGTTCACAATACTCGATAGCAACTATCCTTGTTTAATGCTTTCTCAGAGTTTTATTTAGCTTCATTATGTGAGAATCAATAGAGTTTTTGGCACTCCAGCAAAATTAACTTAAACATTCACGAAAATTGGAACACAAATTGAATTATACCTGCGATAGTTTTCAGTTTTCCCGAAAGATACTGAACGTTGGTGTAGTCTTGTGCTGTGATAGACGCCGATTGCCTAGAGGAATAACTTAATTACCGGTATCATGACTACCAAACAAACTGACTTGCGCCGGGTCTAAGGATTGAACCTGGGTGAGAAACGTGTGTACCTACCACTATTCTACCACTGTGCTAACCGGACAGACGCAAATCGGTCTGGAACGCTACATATGTAGGTCAACCAATAAATAATACATCTTAAAATGAAAACTTTAAAAATATCATATGAAATTACAAGATTTTGTTACTTAGTATTTTGCATGCGACGTCGAATATTGGGCTTCTAAAAAGTTTCCTTCAAAACGCCGTATTTACTTACGGTATATACGGGGTCGTATTTACTTATTGTGCCCTTTAGCCAGATCAAATAAACACCAATACTTTGCAAATCACATTACAAGACGGTTTGTTGTGTCCATGTGTTGTTAATATATACATACATGCATTCTATGTTTGTTTTATCAATGTTATGTTCTTAGTTGTGGATGTTTTGCTCGTTTTAATTTATACCGGTACTGTTTAAAGGAATGGAGGTATGCAGTATTTGATAAATTAATTAGAGCAAGGCTAATATATCCAATATATGCATGCTCAGCAAACTATTTAACTTTAACACTGAACTGGATGATAATCATTTATAAACCGATACGTTTTACAGACATTTAAATACAGTGTTGACGAGAAACTGACTTTCGCTCTCAAATTGTGGTCCAGAAAATTGTGTTCAACAACATATCTATATTCCATTGCATTTTATAAATGTGTTCCGATTGACACTATTTAGCTATACTTCTCCTGTACTCAATTTTAGTTTATAAATCACGTATAGCATGACCTTTACTAATTATGTATTTGAAAGGTATTCTTATAAACACTGTACGCACGCGTTGCAATCAAACATTTTAGACTTTCGCCACAAACAATTAACACTGCATACAATCTTCAACAGCCACCTACGAGAATCTCAATGAAAGCTTTCTCTCTAGTGTGTGCACTTTGCTCCTCATTCTAATATCTTTTTATCCGAACGGCGACTCAATTTCAATTACTGAATTTTGAAGTTAACTTATCGATTCGTAGCAATAATTAAAGCATGCATACAATTGTCGCCTCATTTGTTTACAAAGCCTTTGAAAACGTTATTCAACATATAATATGTAATAAGCAAATATGTTCTGAAAAAATAATGTCATTTGGCATATTCATTTCAAAGATATTAAGTCGTAATTTGATATAAACCAAACTCTGAGTGTTAACACTGAACACATGTGTTTAAGTATTTTGCTTAAAGTTATACAGCAAAGAAGAAATCTATCGGACCTAGCATGTTCTTAATAAGTAGATTAAGTCATGTGTATATTTTATTTAAACCAACACGCCTTATTGGCGTGGTCAGTTAGCATCACTATCCAATTATAGAAGAAGAAGAAACTATTTAAGGTTTTCAGATATTGATGAAGTTTTCTTAACTGTATTAACGTACATATGTATCGGAGCGGAACTCGTTTTTTGAACACCTGCTGAAACAGGCAATTCCAGGACTATCCCGTTAAATTTTGAAGTAAATCAATTTACGGTTTTTGAAAAAGCGATTGACAAAGCTGACCATGTGAGGTTATGTTATTTCAAAATTGTCCTTTTAATATTTAGGCGAAAATATATATTCCTATTTCTTTTTTCTCAAAACAGATAAAACGTTTATGTTTCAATAATAATAATAAAAGTTCATAGGGAGTTATAACAGGAAATCAAAGAAAGACGAGTTTCATTTAATTTCAATACATTTTCTGCTCTACAATAGACAAATTATATAATTTTTATATATACAAAACATTTATTTTGATGGAAAATCCCAATCATTACGTCAAGAATTGTTGTATACGTCGCTTTGACACCAATATTTCTTCTACAACAAATACGAGTAAACCTGTCGCTATCAACATTAACTTGCTGTTTGTAATTTCAAATGAAGATAACACTTTTTGATTGATTGGGCCATTTAAAGATTTATCATCTGCATATTCAAAACCTTACACAACGTTATCAGCCCCTAGTCATTTACCGAGTGCCTATACAATACATTACATAACATACAATACATCAATTAATATAGCATTATTAAAATTAAGTTTTGAACATAAACCGTGTTTTGCAAATTACCTGCTTGTTTAGAAAATAACACCAGCCGTTCATTTTTTGCAATAAAACACTTTTAATAATAAACAGGAAGGAATTTGCCGCAAATAAACAGTGTGTGTTTACTTTCAACTGTGACAACGAAGCCTGTTTTTTTCAAAATTGGTCATTAAAGAAAGACACTATACTAAATGCATAATATCAATATAGCTCGACAACATTAACCTACCAGTCGTGAATACAATTAGCATGAATTATGAGCTTGGCGTGTTTACAATATTTGCATTCGGTTTTGTTCGTAGAACTTTTGCACGTGTTTATTGAGAAAATAACAGGTAGGCAAGTTGCGGTCGATTTAAACCACTGCCAGGACGTTTTAATAAACTCGCGCATTGAGGTAAGTGCCGAATTAATATTGCCGAGCTATATTTACAAAAACACAAACCTGTAACATGTTTTTTCATGTGTTCGGATTTACTCATATTTTTCGGAACTTCAATAAAATGACTTGTCTATGGAATGAGACCAATAAATAGCGTAGTATTATCAACATCAATGTCAAACTAATGCCTTTGATATTAACAATAAACATATGCATACCCGTTTAACAAATGATAGATGATGGACAATTTATCGACATTGTGACACCGTCTTTTCTCCTTCCGTTTAATGTCAAATTGAACTTTATGGTTTACGTAAACTTCACCACTGTTTTGTTGCGTGACGGCAATTGTTTATCCATGTTTAACCAGTAACTGGCACTGTGGCGTCATTTTCCAAATCGTCATCTGATTGGTTGGTGTTATCTGGTTGAATGTTACTAAGCATTACACGTACTGTTGCCATGTCGGACGGATCCACGAGATCTAAAGGTCGCTCCCTGTCATCTGTCAATATACTTTTGTCTGCACCGTTCTCCAAAAGAAACCTTTTGAAGAATCAATCAAATGGTTATTATTATTATTATTTTTATCTTGGAACATATTGAGTATGTTTGAAAACGACATTAGATGGACATAATCGAATTGTACCTTAGATGACCAAAACGTACAATTACGTATTATTATTTTAATTTAAGAGATATAAAGGAACGGTTTCTGCTGCCTCATTCATGAACTCACTGAACAATTTGCGCATGTCCCTCTGCGCAGGCAACGTCCAGGAATCCTCGTCCTGTTTGTTGATGTCCGCTCCGTGGGTTACCAGGAGCCTCACTGCAGCCTCGTTCCCGTCCAGGACCGCTTGGTGTAGAGGAGTCAGACCTATAGCACAGTATGACATTCAATGGTAAAACGTTAAGCATAACTGATCATGTTCTAAGCTCTATTATTGATTTAATTGAAACCGCGTCACCCGTCTGCAACAGAAGATTGCTTCTACGAATAGACAATCTGTGCTAACGACTTAATTCTGTTCAGAAGAATAAGAATTGTTTTAAAGAACATGAGAACATCAATATGTAAGACCACAGTGTATGATATATTGTCAACTATTTTTACGTAATGGTTACATTCTAGTCAGTTTGATATTTTTCTTATTTAGAGGTGTTATTAACTTTCTTATACTTAATATGTGGCATTTCCGAATATGATGTTCGGCTATACATGGTCAGTTACATATATTTATTGTCGAATAGTCGAGATTCGGCAGCAAGTAAATATTTCTGTCAAATTCAAAATATCGACAGGTAAAGTAAAGTTTTGAGTGTGTATATATAAACAATGTGTACATCCAGTTTCGTCATGAAGAGATATTTCTCATCATCATTATAAGAAGTTGATTTACTGAAGTACATGGATAAGACATACTGCATAAACTCAGCACAAACGAACTATTGTAGTAATTTAATACGAAATCAGTGCACATCATGTTGATTCATAAGGAGATAAATCTAATAATCATTATACTATGTCGCTGTTGACAACTTATAAAAACATTTATCCACGTTTCGTATTAGTCGATTAACGATGTTCTTCAATTACCTTACGTATTTACTAGTAAGTCGAGTTTTGCATAGGCTTGTTGCAAAAACTAAATATCCAAATCTAGGGACATTCAAAATATGTTCGATTGATAAAACAAAAAATTCAGCATAATAAACGGTGTATGTAAATAGTGATGTCATATTGCGCATGTAATTATTTCATGTATAACGTTGAAGAAATGCTGGAGGATGACAAAACCATCGAGTTATATAATGTTGTTTTTTTATATTTCAAACTCGATGATTGTACTATGTTTATACTCTTACTTTGAAATAAGTGAATAACATAATCGTGTTACCCAAAACCTCGTATACAACGGAAAACACAAACTAAAATTACATCAAGATATTATTAAATTATAACTGAAAGACACTGTACCTAAAACACTATTTTCCCACTTAACCGGTGAGCGATGATTCATTTTTTTAACAATATTATGTCATACTTTGGCACGAAATAAAAATACAATGTGTTAATTGCAGTCAGTAACACATGTCGTCTGTTTTTCGAAAACAAATGGTCTATCTGAGTGCGTTTTTTGGAAGAGTAAACATCACTTGCAAAGAAATCAGGTACACATTCAACACATACCTGCATCATTAATTCCACTAATGTCCACCTGTAGACTTGCTCGTCGTAGCATGAGACCCAGGGCTTTGACGTCATTCTCTTTGATATTGTCCAGAAACACAAGTTCGTCCGAAAACCGCACACTTTGGCCTTCTTGCCTTCCGGATTCTGTTTGGCATACAAGCTTGCTCTTCGACTCATTGTCACATTACTTTTCGAAAGGCTTCCTCATTAATATAACTAGTAATTACTTAGACATTTATAACATATGTCAATGGCGTTCGAAGCCTTGGGCTATGTCTTCATGCACGCTTTTGGTATAAATCAGAACTGTAATGGTATAACAGTTTCATAACTGTTCAGGTCTTGCAAATAAATAACACTTGCATATAAATCGACTTTAAATATCATTACTATTTATTGTCAGACATATTGTTTTGCAACGGAATTGTTAAACCGAAAAAAGCTTACTTTTTCAGCAAACTGTCCTTAACGAATGTATTTGATAAACACTATAAATTAATATATAAGGTATTCATTTTATTTTTATTTCAATTTTGTTTGATTAAGATAAATATCCAATATCTGATCTCAAAATTTAAAATGTACACTATTTATAAATTATTCATTTGG
The DNA here is from genome assembly GCF_020536995.1 of Dreissena polymorpha. Lineage (NCBI taxonomy): Eukaryota > Metazoa > Mollusca > Bivalvia > Myida > Dreissenidae > Dreissena > Dreissena polymorpha. The sequence continues at coordinate 26,455,258 of NC_068357.1, forward strand.
TAACTTTCTCTGAACAACTCTGGATATATCACACATATATCGAAATGAATTATTAAGAGCTAGCTAACATGAAATGCGCCTGTTGAGAGAAAGATTGAGTTATGTGAAGAGAAATTAAGATGAATATTGTGTATATTTATTTATTTATATTAATTAATTATTTCAAAGATTTATTCATTCACAAATGCGAAACAAATATATATATATATATATATATATATATATATATATATATATATATATATATATATATATATATATATATATATATATATTAATCCAAGCACCAACTTATATACAATTTCACAAATTACACATGTATACTCGCAAAGAATCGACTTATACAATATCCGATATCCGGTAAAAGCCAGCGGTAACACTTCCGCCGTTTTCACACACGCAGTTGTTATCCGACTTTTCGAACTCCAGCAACAGACTAAATTTCACGGAAAATTCGAGACATTCGTAGCCAACAGAGCCAGCAGATGTTAGCAAAAACACAAGATTTTCTACACTATCCATTGTTTTAGGAACGACGTGGCTTTTATTTAGATGATTTCTCACGCTAGAACTTAGCCGCGAATTCTCACTCATGCGTGGCAAATTATCAGCTTGTATTGTAATTACAGCGGCGTTATGCAAAAAACAACAAATGCCTTTACGAAAAAGGAACGCTTTTACTCAACCGATCATTTGTTGTTCATATGCTATTTAAAGGCTAATTGCATTGTATGTAAAATACAATATCATTACGTGCTATCATGTGCATAAACATCAAAATTAAATAATTGTTGCTCATTGAGCATTCAATTTCAAGACGTCCATGCCAATTAAGTATCAACTAGTGTTACGATAATTGAAATCCAGACTCACCGTAACAGAGTAGGACATTATGCAATTTAATATATATAGCAATCCAAGGAGCAAATCTTATGTATCGATTACGATTTAAAAACAATACTTCACAAACACTTTAATGAACTTCATTCCATTTAAATAAACGTTATTATTATAGCCTTTTCCTGTGAATTAAGTGCGCTTCAGCGTTAATTGTATGATGTAATTAATGTTTTTCGCTTGCTTTACTAGTTTACGTTTTGCCTCGCGTCAAACTAACGCCAGTTGAAAAGGGGACAGACTACAGTGTTAAAGTTTATACATGCACATAAAGTATAACGCGTGTATCTTTCTATGTTGACCTAGATAATTAAAAATAAAAATCCCGTCTTATTTGATTTCGTGCAAAGCTCATTTCGATAATGATATAATTATTGCTTCAAGATCTTCAAACCTTCCTTTCCCGCGCGTTGGATGTTAATATTTTCCATTACATTTTTACCTTTTTCAAACCTTATTCTTTGGACAAATTGAAGCGTAATGACAGAGTGTTGAAGCATAATAGACGAACATTACAATTATTCAGACTATTAGTTAAATGCTGTATTCGGCGTTGAAAGAAATCTTGATGATTGGATTTTACTAAAATGAATGCCGTCTTCTTGTGGTTAAAGAGTTAAAGTAATTCTAACTCAATGTTAAAATTGTTTGTTTTATACGAAATTAGGAATTTATTCACTTGATATTCCTGTCTACGTATAACCTTACTTCGTTATTTAGATGATGCACACCTATACTGGTTTAACACAATTGAAACTCGCAGTAAGTTTTGTTAGTGTTCAAACGTTTTTCAGGTAAATCGAAATAACAACTATCTTCTCTAAATAGTTATGTTTCTCCAAAGCATAAAGCACATTACTTCTTTTTTTAATTAAGTGTGTTACAGTCACTCACTTTTTTGTCTGAAACAATATTGAGTACACATACACAATTACTTGTTCATTAACATTAAATCAAATTTGGAAATAAGCTAGCGGAACGAAATTATGTTTAATACATCTGATTGAAAGCAGACATAATTGCCTAGAATAGGAGTTATTGTATAACTGTTGTTTTACATAAAATTGTGCAGCATTTATTTGGTTACTATTGTTGATAAAACAGTGAAACATAAAAACTTCATGTTTATCCGTGGATTGTGACGATTAATGCTTGTTTAAAAAAAAATTGCATTAAATCAATACCTCACATAGTAATATAGATTCATGCGACACGATTCGACATTGAATTTAGATTAATAGCACTGCGAGTAAAAGTTATAAATTGAAACATTATCAGAAGCAATAGTTGCCCTGCACCATTCTTTAGTTTATTGCAATTGAAAGATTGCCTAAGTATCCAATACATTTAACACTGTGACCACAATAAACCTAAATATTAAATTAAAAAAATCATTTACACCATTCAGTTATTACCACAGTTGTACGTTGAGTTAAAGACAACTGTTTTAAGTATACAATCCAGATAGTACAAATGACATTTACCCAATATTTAATTCGGAATTTAATCCAAACGCAGTCTGGCCAATGAGCAACCCTTTAACTGACCAGGCGGTCAGTCCAGAGCGAGAGGTAAAGTCAAACAGACAGCACAAACTGGTAAGACGATGATATGTTTAAAGCTTCAAAATTATTTGATTTAGACGTCGGAAAGTGTACCAATGGAGAGCTTATGTTTCACAACATACTGATACCGTTAAACAGATAATAATTGTAAACAGTGAACCCGCTTTGTAAATTTTAAACATCTGGAAGACTGTTCAAATAGTGTACTCATTAGATGACCAAATAATTGCGTTACTAGTGTATTAAGTTTAAATCATTGTCGGTCGCTACTTTATAAAACAAGAGACTATCGTGTGGTAAGTTTGAAATCCGAAAAACAAATCCATTTCAAATTACGTGGAACATCGCTTAAAAAAACTAATCGCCTGGAAATCGCTGAATGTTTCAATCTCTTTGCATGTTTGTCTGTCTGCCTACCGGCCTTAAAGATAGACAAATATTGCGTTTACTCATTCAGTGTATGGATTTGCTCATTAAAGGGACTGTCAACCACGACGACGAAGAAAAGAAAAGTTCTAAAATACCGTATTTGTTTACAATTATTAGTTTATATTGATTAAAATATCACGACTGGTATATTACATTACTTGAAAAAAGTCATATTTTTAATATATTCGGTAATACAATTTTACTGTGTATGTCTACCAGGTAACTATCAGTTAACTATAAATAACGCAAGTAGATTGATCATCATCGTCACTTGGTAAACACAGGAATGCAAATTGTGCATGCGTATTGAATTGTATATATTTTATTTATAAAATGATCAATTTACTTGCGTTCCTTATAGTGTTTATTTCGTCATGTCACCTATTTTCGCGATGTACTTTCGATTTCACATCGCGAAATTTTATTTCCGAATATACTGAAAATATGAACTTTTTTCTAGTAATGTAATATACCAGTCGTGATATTTTAATCAATATAAACTAATAATTGTTAGAAAATACGGTATTTTGGAGCTTTTCTTTTCTTCGTCGTCGTGGTTGACAGTCCCTTTAAAGTAAGTTATTGACACGTTTCCATAAAACAGCCACACACATATTATATCCGTTATTCGTGTTTCTGCATATTGTTTGTATTCATTTGTGGTGAAATTCAATTGCCCCAAGTTGCTTTTTCAACCTCATTATACATTCATCGTAGTTACTATCCCTTTTAAGTCAGTATTGATAGGAATGTTAGTCGCATGTATTGCGCGCATATTAATTGGTTTATTCCCTAGTAAATTTTATAATCATTTCCTTAGCGATGATCACAGCTTAATAATGCATGTAATAAGGGTTGTTGTTTAGGTGTATTCGAGTATTGTTTTAGTTCATTGGTTTCATGCCTTAACAAATCTAGCAACGGTCATCTGGAGTATCTATCCGTAAAATATTTTGAAGGTGGCCACATGTTTATGGTATTCACCTACCTAACATAAGTATATATACATTAAAACAACAACATTTTTCCCCTTCAGAAGTCATTTTCATGATACTATTATGATGAACACTTATAACAAAATTTATATGTACACGATTGGCCAGGCTTTGTTAAAGATATTGGTTGTTTACAAAAATATTATTTTCGCGTCATTTTATCGATTGTTAGCAGTATAAAGGCCACGTGTTAGTTAAATCTTTCTGAAGTAAGAATGTTTATTGTGGCAACATATAGGCCAAGTTTACACCTAGTTCAAATGAAGTAAAAAACATGTTCTTTGATCAATCCAAGACACTACTTGTTATTACTATTGAGTCCATAATTATGACTCAATCTTGATGATAATTTGTTGTAGAATATTCACCTTGTTTATATCTTGGTAAATGAAAAAGCTTGGCCAAGTTAAGTTATCAAAAATACATAGAGTGCATTTTCATCAGCGCTAGCAGAAGAGAAACCGTATTATACCATTGAGTCCGTTATCTATGATAACGACCTATTGTCAAATAATTAGTTGCACAGCAAAGTATACCTGTCAAATAATATAATAACATAGCTACCACTCATAAAGCTACATGTATTACTAATTATTGCTCTAAATTGGTCTTTCTGCTTATCTGGACAATATACAAGTTTGAATCTGGATCTAGTGAAATCGGCAATAAGGTCAACGTATCGTCGAAAATATTATGACTGAGATACAGCGTAAATATTTTCTAGAAGCCAACAAAAGAGCCGTTCATCAGAAGATCTTGAATGCCTGTGCTATAAAACCAGATCAAATCTTTCCAAGAATAGCAATTTTATCAATCCAAGGAAAGATGTCGATTTTTATTGTACATTTGTTTCGTTATGTTCGTATCAGGATACAACTTAACCATTCGCTTTTTTGCAAGACTTTTGTTATTGCTCTGTCATAAAAGCCAAAACAAAACGTCTCCATTCGAAGCGAAAAAAATGAATCTTCTTAATCATGCGATTTGGCAGAATTTCTTAAATAACGGAACATAAAATTACACAACGTTTTGCTTGATTCGATAGAATATTTATGCAAAATTGGACATTACATACATACCTGAAGTAAACAGAAAGAGGATCTCACGTGTGATTCTGTCTTGGCTTATTGGCTTAGCTAGCCCCTTGAGAGGCATTTTCCTTGTTTAACTATAAATGAATGTATTGTTTGAGTTTTAGCCCCACCTGTGAACAAGTCTCGCAATTTTTGCGCACGGCGAATATCAGTAAGCTAGTCTGTCAAGAAAGAATTAAATGCTGTCTATTCATACGTAAACAGTTATCCCCCCTTTGGGGAAAGGTTGATGGCTGTGTTATGAGAAATTTGTAAATCAAGATAGTGCCATTGTTTACTCACACATGTTTATATATACTATCGAGGACGGTTTAAGTTGTCGGACGGTTAGTTTCTTCGCCCTTTCTAATAATACTGTTTCTAAACAGATTGTAATTATTTGAATAAACCCATCGATCAAGTTTGATAAACAAATATTTTGGTAATTTTACATCATAATGGTAATTCTGTACTTGAAAATTGATATGAATTAGCAAGCTACTTCATCAATCATTTATTTGATAACAAATAGAATGGGTAGGATCAATGTTTACGTTGCAAACAAAGAAATACGATGTCAACGGAATAATTTGTTTTAGACTGTATATTAGTTCTATTGGTATCTATTCACATCACAAGCATGATTGTTCATAACTTGTATGTTTTCAAGTCGCAAAATACTTGTGTCTTTAAGAGATTCAATATTTAATAATCACAACGTTCAATCGACTCCAGCGACGACTGTAGATCTAAACGACTGAGATACTGTATACATGTCGGTGGAAAGCGGAGAGTATTTTTCCCCCTTTTCTTTATAATTTACGTATGGGAATGAGCAGGTTTGAGTGTGATCTTTGAAAGCCTACGTAAGAAGGACGTTGTGAATGTAATCCCTAACTTCCTAGCTGCTTAATTGTCAAGAAATCCGTAAGAATGTGATACAAAATCAAACAAACTTCACCACTCCTTCAGTCAAACTCTTATTACACGTTATTTAGACCAAATATAAATATGAATCTTTAACTATTTTTCTTCGGTTATTCCAAATTACATGATATATTATATTTCGATCACAAAAACAGTTTTTATATTTTCATCCGTATTTTGAACTTTTACAGGAATAATTTATGTCATATACTTGAAATATGCAAAAGTAACAAAGTAAGCCACTATGCTTTGTATTGACCGTTCTATGGTGATGACCCAAGCTTTAATTGATTTAGTAGTAGTTTGTTTATAATATTTTCTTTTAAGTGTACTACAAGTTGGCTGACGGTATCAAGTATCAGTCTCCTAACTAGAAACATGTACTTTAATGCATCATGAAGAGACAATAACATGGATGTCAGACATCCATTCATTAATAACTATAATTATTGGTAATTGAGTATGAAGCCTTACATACACTGGCAATGCCCAAACGGTTGAGTAAAATGGTTCACCAAACCGTTTTGAAACATAAATGTTAAATTTTCTATCACAATAGCACCCGAACTGTACTTGACATTGATTGGTATTTGCATTGTGTATTCCTAACCAGAGAGCTAACTCTGGCATAAGATCGGTGAGTGTTGTGTAGGAAGTTTTTTTAATAAACATGGACCAAATTGAATTATTTATTTAAAAAAAATGCCTTCGGTTATTTTTGTGACCACATGTTTAACTTATGCTTTAACGCCTTTAACTAAAATATTATTCCATTTTATGTGTTGGCAACAAGCCAATTCTTCCAATTTTTATTTTAACCAATATAACATCTACTGTAAAGCGTCTTATTAATAAGATTATCTATAAAATACTTTCATGATGCGCAGAACGCATGCGATATAAGCCATGGCTATTGTATGCCTTTCTGCTTGTTCCGTTTAATTTGTGTGCCATAACTTGATCACAATTCTGACTTTTCCAGTTAAAATACATTGCCAAGTGAGCTACATGTTACAGATTTAGTTTTTGCTAGTAAATCATAAATTTATACAAAGTGTGTTTTAATTGACTCCAGAATTGTGGAATGAATTAATTACATGCAATAGTGCGTTTTGATGTTTGATAAAATTGAAAACAAAGAGCTGAACTTATAATAGACTTGTCAAAAATATACATAAAAAAACATAAATATAAAAAAGTAAATGCCACGTGCTATATGTTAAGGCAATTCGTAGACTGAGACATTATATGTCAATTGAGCAAATAGGGTGAAAATAATCAATAAACAGTGGCAAACAAGCCATTTCTTATATTCTTATATCTATAGCCTGGTGACTTAAAAATACCTATTCGGTGTATTAAGTACAAAATATACACGGGCAAATTGCTTTTTTTACTTCGGTTTAAGCTTATCACATGTCTCTGATGAAATATAAATGCTCAAATTCTAAAGAAATAACATACAACTTATATAAAAAAAAGATTTGAAAGGGTCATTTTTGCATACACGGGTCCAACTTTTGAAGGACCTTTTATAATAAAGCAGATGTTTGCCATTATTGTTATCACTCAATTGCCTTGTATTATATTATTTAATCTTTTACAATCATACACTGTACTAAATATGCAAACATTGTTAACAACAATGCTAACACATATCATTTTATTGAATTTATTTATCCCTAGGGTAATTTAAGTTAGAAGAAAATTCAAATAATGAGTCATAATACAGAACAAATAAAAAAACATGCTTGGAAAGTCACCCTAAAAAATTGTAATAAGACCACATATGGTATGAATTTTATGAAAATAATACTTAAAATGGGTTTCGGAATATTGCCTATTACAGTTGTATTGCCTTATATTAGTAAATAGCATTTAGCAGTTTAATCGTTGTAAACAAAACAGAATGATTAAACTTTCGTCTGAAATATTCACTTAAATAAAAGCTGTTTTTAGATTGACCTAGAAAGCTCTGTTACTAGCAGTTAAGTTCTTGACATTAACCTCTCATTGTTCAGACTTTTGAGTGAGTGTAATCTTTAAATAAGTGTTCAGTTATTGAAATGGTGTTCTTTCGTAAAGAATTGTGTCGTTACGTGCTTATGTGTTTAGTATGTATATTTGTAGGCTCTGTATTGACAAAAAGTGTATAGCTACTAAGCAGAATAATGGGTGTCTTGTTCTGAGAAAATTGGGCTTAATGCATGTGCGTAAAGTGTCGTCCATGATAAGCATGTGCAGTCCGCACAGGCTAATCAGGGACGACACTTTCCGCTTTTATGGTATTTTTAGTTTCAAGGAAGTCCTTCCTTGCGGAAAAAATCAAGTTTAGGCGGACTGCACAGGCTAATCTGGGACGACACTTTACGCACATGCATTATGCCCAGTTTTCTCAGAACAAGACACATGGTATCAGCTACAAAATGTAATTAATACTTCTCTTGGTTTCTATGATGTTTTAGTATCAAATACAATTGCAGTTATATTTATATCTACCTATTAAATTATACTGTATTCCACCTCTAGATTATGTAATGTTCCTCCCACAATCCAATACATTTCTTCTTAGATGCCAGTCTACCTAGGCTTGTAACTTATAGCTTTGTCGACTTTCTTAATGGACATAATACGTTGCTCTGTGCAAATTGGTGTTAATATTTTCCATAAATGCTATTCTGTTGTTTGCATGTTTACAGTGTCCACTGAGGATGCTGCACAGACGTTCAAAGAAACCATGGTTACACTCCATGACAGCCATAAGCAGTACTTCTGCCTGATTGAACCTATAACTGTAAGCCTCGGTCTAAAATTCATAGTGTCAATATGCCAGATTCAAATGTATAAGTAGAATATGCCTGATAGCACTTATGTCTAAATATACCAGCTATCACACACTTGGATTAATACATTATTTATAGAAAATGATGCTACAGTTTGTGAAAAGTGATTATAAAGCCAAATTCAAATAAAAAGTAATCTTTATTCTCAAGAGTAATAAAACAATACGGGATTTTTCTTATTTCTAAAATGACTGCTTATGCATTTTTTGCTTGGTTTAACACGTTATTAGTCGTGGTCGGGGAATATTAAAAAGCATATGCTCAATGTGGTTTTAAATATTCAATGAAATCACAATATTGTAAAATTTCCAAGACATGTTTGTCTGCTTAAATGATTAAACTTCACATTCCCAGAGGCCGCCCTAAAAATGTATTTAAGCGATTATTATGTTACGCAAAGAGATATGCTATCTTGTGGATGTCAGCAAACGTTATTAATTTAAGAATTGTGAAGTATCCTTATGGTATATTTTAGGCGTGTTGCTTTAACAGGCGCTACATAGAGAATAATAGGTTAGTGTTGATTATAGATCAGGTTTATCATGCGAGGCTTAGAAAACAAAAAGCACGAGCCTTGGCGAGTGCTTTTTCGTTTTCGTGCCGAGCATGATAAACCTGATCTATAATCAACACTAACCTATTATTCTATTTATCCCACTTTTTATTCAGTAAACTTTTTTTATTTAAACAAAATAAGTTTTCATGAGTGTTTGTCGTACTTTGATAATGACTGTAGTGTAACCAAGGTCAGTGTATTACTCCGCGTTCCAAAAATAACCGCTGATCAAATAATCATTTTTTTAAATCAGAATATCGTTCTGTAACAAAGTGTCGAGCGTTATTAATTACAATTTTAATCATATTGAATTGCAAATCTTTAAGTTTTATGATATCAATATGACATTAAGTTGTTATATACAAGGAACTACATTTGTTTACAACGTAGCCTAACACCACACACAATTCACTTTCGATATCAAACTATCGAGTCGATCAAGAGGTGCACAATATTTGCTTCTTTGTTATAATATGTGGTTATTCGTGACGAAATAACAAAGATAACTTGGATTTAAGCTAATTATATACATTAACATTTTGAATGTTGAAAGTGGCACCAAAGAATTGTGAGGCAAAGTTGTTCGAATCGAACTAGAGAAAGACATTTGCTGGTGTAGTGGTGAAGTGACTGGTTGGGGCGAACATCAAGATCAACTTGTTCGACGGTAGACAGTGGTTGTCTAGGCTGCATTTCGGCCATAGTTTCGGTGCGTGAAGGTGAACAAGAGGAATCTGTTGGATTGTTACATTTACTGCACTGAGCAAGAATGAACACTGTTGCTGCTGTTCAACAGATATGTTGGAATAATTGATTATGGACTGGACATTTTTGTGCCCTGTTATGGCCATGGTTTCAGTGGGTGGAATGTTTGCATTTCGAAGTTTTTGGACCAGGAATTTGCGAACTGAGTGGTTCGTTATTCTCTTGTGCTTGATAAAGCCGGCGTCTTTTGCCATGGCCTTCATCATCTGACCTAACTTGTTGACACCCAATTGTTGACGCAATAATCACCGGGATGCAGTGTCATTTGTGCGTATTGCCAGGTAGAAAAGATGCTTTGAAGAAAAATCAGATGGACGCATATCCGAGTACAGCTTGTAAATGAACACAGGATTTCTTGGTCCAGACGATTGTTTTCTACGGTCAAAGGGGAGCAACTCGAACTGACTTCTTCAAAGGGGAGCAACAACAACAGACCCTATTAGCATAGTGTTAAATTTACCTAATACTAGGTTTTAATGACAATAAATGACAAAAAACTCGTTTTTTGCTACTTTCCTTTGTTTTAAGGTCATTAAGATTGACAAACATTTGAGATTGTTTTTATTATTGATGCACTTGGCAAATACAGGTGACGAGGTGCGTGGGAAAAAGTAGTCCCGGTTCGGCAGTTGATGACGTCATTTCGTGCCATTGATTATAGCCTTGCCGTTGATTATAGATGAAATTTAATAAACGGGGCTTTAATCAACCGATTTCGCTGTAAAAGTGGGATAAAGTTTCTTATTCAACTTGTAGCGGAGTCCCTTTTCTACCTCTATAGGCAGATCTGGTTGGCTGACGAGGGTTTACATGGAAACATAGTTACCGTTTTTGACGGTTTCATATCACCGAGAAACTTTGCTCTGGTTGCGAGAATACCAGTTGGACAACAAACAGAAACCTCACAGATACTAGTCATTTGAATGCATCGACATATTATTATGGTGTGGATTTGTTGATCTGACGTTTGTCTTTTACAAATACATAATAATTGTTACCTTATGCTTACAAGTAACTTTTCCAAACTATATCAAATCTTACTGGTATGCACGGGTCTTGGTTTACTAAACTTCCAAAGCAATATTTAGATTAACAAAAACACTGCTATAAAATATAGTATTAAATGGAGCATATCGACTTAAGCGTACAATTTTGATTAATAGATTGTTGCATGTGCCACTCAATCTCTGTATGATTGTGACTTTACCACGATATGCACGAATCTAGTTTGTGATGTTTTAACCGGGCCGGCTAGCTCTGTTGTTTGAACGCTCGACTATATATTCGGGGATTGCGTTCTCGAATCCCAACCAGATATGTTGTGATTGGCTTTGTAATTATTTTAACGGACATTATATCTACAAATAAATGTATGTTCCAACCCTCCATAGAGAAACTGTCTCTAGCCAAGAATAATCACCGCAGGCACGAACGTAAAAACACATTCTTCTGCAAATGCTTTGAGCATTCCAATTGACATTGAAGATATTAAACGAGATTATCAATTCAATTTATTGCAATTTTAAATACCCAAAAGTTAAATTATCACCGAACAACAGACAGACAATGTAGCACAATCAGAACCTGGCAGCATGTGCTATTTCTGGCAACTTCTCCCCAAATCCTTTATCCATGCTCCATACAGCAGCATGGGTTCAAATTTACATATCACAATGAAAAATGTCCACGCCGCAAACTTGATTCAAAACTTAAATCGATTAACAATATGATCTTTATAAACATTAGGTTTATGACCAAATCTTCATCACGATATTTCGAAGTCAGATCTTAATACCATGTACTACTTATACTTTTCTACTACAGAATGAGCTCAAGTCTTAACCGTTTGCATGCTGGGAAATTTGTCGTCTGCTAAAATGTCATCTGCTGAATTTCTTAAATTAGCATTTTCTTCGATTTTTTTTCAAAAAATTCTATCAGAATAGCAAACAGTTTGGATCCTGATGAGAAGCCACGTTCTGTGGCGTCTCATCTGGATCCACACTGTTTGCAAAGGCCTTCAAAATTCGGTTCCAGCTCTGAAAGAGTAAATACTGTGACAGATAATTCTGTCTCATGCAATACGTTTCTTTCTACAGATTGGGTAGGAGTCGCAATAATGTGTTAATTAATAATATTCCATACGCAAACTGATATATATACGATACGTCAATAACTTAATTATCTAAACGTCAATGTAATTTATACATTTTAATTTCTTACTACTTACAATTACGAGTTAAGTTTTATATTTCAGTGTAGTACCCAGATATGCAATAATCTATTAAACATGTACCGGTATAATATAAATTTGGACTAAATACGGTTGTCTTTCTTCATGTCAATTTCTATGCATTCTAGTAGTTTTGAACTTCAATTACCGTAACACCATTTCGCCCATTGTCCAAACCCATGGTTAATTTCTTTTAAACTGCATTATTATACCATGCAAGAACATGGCGACACAATTCCTTGATCATAAATAATAAGTAAATTTCTAACGACCCATACAATAACACCACTGTAAAATCCCCAAGATTACAATCATTTGCTTAGATACTGGATATACAAACAATAACCGCGATGGTTTCCATAATTGTGCCAAGGAATATGTCCTCTTAAAGGGCCTTTGGCAACAAATGATTATAAATGTAGCTCACAATTAAATAATTAACGATCAAAGGCATCAGCATTACAAAGAAAAAGATGCGTTAGACAACGAATGAATATATACAACGGTTGTAAATTGTTGAAAAGATGAACAATTGCATAAAATTCATTTTCGGCGATTATTGCATAATAAGGACATTACATCAACATCATGGTATATATCTCCTTCCGATCAACAATCCGACTTCCTTCCCAATTCATTCTCTGGCCGATCTCTATCGAAATCTCCGTTACACATCTCTGTAGCGCCTGCGACATAGGATCCAACTCATTTTCCACACGATTTTTATCTGAGCAATACAACCTTCTGTTCATGCCCTTAAGCAACAGACGTTCAGGTTCCAATATTTTCTTGCCATACCACATCAGTGGCTCTGGGTGCGATACTATTGCCTTCCTTATCTTCGGCAATCTAATTTATATCGTTTCACCTTCGTTCATCAACCCTGTTACGCTTTTGCTCTGCATCGAGTCCGCAAGCTTCCATCAGATTCCTTTCTGGTATTATATAATATGGCAGATGGGTCTTTATTATTGCCGTTTTTAGTTGCCCCAGTCCTTCCCGAAGCCAATAAAAAAACTACTTTCATTAAACCGTACCTGTGGATTGCTCTCCGAAAGCCACAATACAATGTTTTTACTGTGTATGATGAAATTTCCTTCTTTACTGGCTTTAACACATCCTTAACCACCATTTTCAATATAACATAAACGTACACCTGAGTGTTATTAAGACAGCTCAAGAGTTCATTCTCCCCAGTATAAAAGCAAATCCTTCATTCTACATGTTGATTTTCACTACCCTTAAAACCAACAGGTGTCACAAATGATCCCATTCTTTCAACTATGTGAACGATATCCGGTGGTTGCCAATGGCGACTACGTTCTGTCCATCTCAATAGTATGCCAGGACAGTGACAGCGTAAAGAAACGACCATGTCAGTATGCAATGCCTCAATTGAACTCTGCCTTGATGGTCCTGCACGTTCGTGACGCACTTGGCCTTGCGTTAATTCCACCTTATTGTAGTTATCAAAATATAAAGCACTACTCAGGAGAACATGCCCATTTCCATCATAACACAGAGCATCCCGAATTAATGTTGGAATCATTGTACCATGTCGCTCTAGTAAATGAAGCCTACAATGTCCGTAGTAGCATATGTCGGTATTTAATGTAAACACAACTGTCTCCCTTGGTAATCTGTCAGAATTAACACCACCTTATAAACAAATGATGCCTCTTACTACATAAAGGCGATCCCAGTCACTTTCATACAAGCGTGTCAGTCCCTCTGCTTTACTACCCGTAGTTATCAATGGTGTTCCAGGCAACCGTGCAGTCTCCAGTCTATCATACGCCCTGTATGCATCTCTCCATGCCTGTCTTATGTGGGACCCATACCCCAGGCAGTGCATGTCTATAGGGAGGCATTTTCACATTGAACCTGAAAGTTCGGAAAACATTTAAATTGCAGAAAAAATTGATATGTTACTAAACATTTTGTAACTCCTCATAGCAAATGCAGTTTAAACCTGTACTATACAAATTCATAACAATTATAAGATAATTATGTCGTTCTGTTTACACTATATTAGCACATGCATGCCTGTATGTCTTATGGGATAATAATTTTAAATCATGTAAAGTATAATCAGCATTGAAATAAGAACACGAAATAGTTAAACGATAAATCTTGAGTAAAGGATCCATTTTAGACTGCAAAAGTGTTCAGCAAGCAACGTAATTTTAAGTTGTAAGCATTAGCTCACAACTAATGTAGAGAGGATGGTTTGCAAGTCAGTCTGCATTAGCTACGCTAGTAGGATAACCTCTGCCTGTCTGCACTACCTGCAGTAAAAGTATGCAGAGGACGAATTCAGGGGTGTGATTGACGTTAAGTCTGAGGGGAGGAAAATTCTGAAGACTGATTTTGACTACCCGAATCGCATGCATGACGCTAGGAACATCTGCTCCACTACTGCAGTGTGTATATTTAATCAATAGTGTTTAACAGCTTGTAAGACAACAATATCCAGCCTAGGGTTTTAATCATTGAAATCGGTACATATTTGCTGCTTTCAGGGCAAATGGGGCTAAATGCATGTCAAATAAGATTAGCTTGTGCACACTGATTAGCCTGTGCAATGCGCACAAGCTAATCAAGGACGACACTTTCTGAATTTTTGGTGTTTTTTGTTTAAAGACAGTCTCTGGTACTGGGATGACAATTAATGCCATTAAGCCCTGTTTTCCCAAAATGAAGCTTAAATTATCTTTTTTATTTATGATTTGAAAAAAACAACACATCTCAACCTGTGCTTTAAGACACACTTATTTAAAATTTGAATGGGATGTGTTCGTTTCAAACTTGCGATATAAAAAGCTATAACATAATTTTGAAAACTGAGTTGTGTCTAAGATTATACAACAGCGAACAACTTCATTGCCTTCAGCACTTTGATTAGACATTATTTATTTTCATCAATGGTTAACGACAAATTATAAACAAATGTGTTTTAACTCATTATTTTATGACTTATTGAACGAAACCAATACTTACAACTTCTATGTGAACTTCACAATCTCCAGTACTTACAACTTCTTGGTGAACTGACCTAATACCAGTTCTTACAACTTCTGCGCTAAATGTACAATCACCAGTACTTACAACTTCTAGGTGAACCTTACATACACCAGTACATTTGTACTTACAGCGTGTACATGAACAACACATACACAAATACTTACAATATTTACATGCACTGCACATACACCAATACTTATAATGTTTACATGCACTGCACATACACCAATACTTACAATGTTTACATGCACTGCACATACACCAATACTTATAATGTTTATATGCACTGCACATACACCAATATTTATAATGTTTACATGCACTGCACATACACCAATCCCAACAATGTTTACGTTCACTACACATGCACCAATACCAACAATGTTTACGTGCACTGCACATACACCAAAAT
The DNA here is from genome assembly GCF_020536995.1 of Dreissena polymorpha. NCBI lineage: Eukaryota > Metazoa > Mollusca > Bivalvia > Myida > Dreissenidae > Dreissena > Dreissena polymorpha. The sequence continues at coordinate 26,470,977 of NC_068357.1, forward strand.
CAACAATGTTTATGTGCACTGCACATACACCAATACTTACAATGTTTACATGCACTGCACATACACCAATACTTACAATGTTTACGTGTACTGCACATACACCAATACTAACAATGTTTACGTGCACTGCACATACACCAATACCAACAATGTTTAAGTGCCTTGCACATACACCAATACCAACAATGTTAACATGCACTGCACACACATCAATAACAACAATGTTGACGTGCACTGCACATACACCAATCCCAACAATGTTTACGTGCACTGCTATACACTTATACTTATAAAATGTACATGAACAGCACAATGCAATTGCCTTGTTGTACATTATATCATATCAATGTTGTTATTTATTTATCTTAACGTATATGAGTATAAAAGTATATGAAAGGGGACTTGACAAACTTTGGCATATTGCGATGATTTTTTTCACATTTTTAGATATGATAATCTTTAAAACAATTTTCGATGAACGCGCTTAATTTTTGGTCACTTTGATAGATCACTAAATCTCACACTCATAGTTCAAAATGGATGATACATATGGGTTAAATAAAGTTCATGTCTTTTGTTAAGGTGAACAAAGAATGATGTGCTGTAAATGCTTTTCAATATATTGTATTTGTTACGGGCACACATTATAGTTTATAATCAAATGTACACTTTAATTACACAATTGTACAGATGGCGGAAGGTGGTCCCTAGCGTGATAAGTTGGATCATGAACGTGTTCTACATAACCTTTACGCCTTTACAGTCATCATGAAAAACTTGATGTGACATGTGGTCTCTTAAATTTTCAGATCTGTGAGACATGGAAGTTACGGAAGTTCTGATTTACGATGTTATGATTAGTGTTCAATTTCATCAGTGTATCCATATGGAAAATAAGACCAAAAGTGCAAACATTGGCTCTTTTATCTTATTGACCAAAAAGTACCCTCCAAGACACACCAGACACTGACCAAATTCATGATTTAACATTTATCATTGATAAATTTTGGAAAACCTTTAGTAAATTTGTGTATTAACGAGTTGATAATTCAGAATTTTGAAAAATATGGAGCGAATGTCTGATGTGTTTCGTCCCAATATCACAGAAAGTAAACTTGTGAACTTCTGGTTCAATCATTACATTAATTAAAACTTGCTTTAAAGTAGGGTATAAAAAGGTTCCGATATGTCTTTCTCTGACAGTTGGTCATATTGAAATAATGCTTATCACCAGAAGTTACAAACTCTACTTGCCGTGAATGTTGTTTTGACCCATACAGTGTTTCCAGGACTCGTCAGTTGGACAAACACCATCAATTTGAGTCAACAGAACATAACAGAACAAGTTTAAAACTGCTATATGACTTTGAAACTCACAACAATACGAATTTAAACTGTTAGTAACTAGTTACAAACTTGTAATAACTACAACAACAAAACAAGTGAACAAAGGAATGTCATGCGAAATGTCAAGTACTACGTCCATCACTTTCCGCAAATGTCAAAATGTCAAACATAATGTCCACTTCTACTTGGAAGGAAAGTGGCTTGTAAAGTGGCAATATTCCGCTTTATAAAAACGCTATGCATATAAAAGCATACAAACTCTCAACAAAGGATGATGGCTAAGGTAGGATTCACAGGTTTTACTTGCAATAAATATAAATGTAATGGAAAAATCCATAACGTCCTAACTTTAAAATTAGCTGGATTAAAGGAAGATGGGAACTCCTGTTTTATTGCAATTTTGTTTGTTAGAAAGAAGTTTATTTATACCCTTTAATGAATATGTATTCTTCCAAAATAAGGAAAAGCTTACTGTTATATATTGAGAAATTGATTGTCAAAATAACTTCCATCACTTTTACTGGTCCATAATTTTGTGTAATTATTTTATGCTTATATCTTTTTTTACAAATTAATCTAAAGTTTAAACATTATTTTACCTAAAAAACACAGGAATACAGCTAAAATGTCAATCTGAGAATTTCGAAGTGTCACCCGTTATTGTTTCCATTTTTCTGATTTAGAGCCAGGGTAAAGTTATCGTTTCTTTTGGAAAAACAAACGTATACAATATTTGTTTCTAAGAAAAGAGAAAGGCTCACCCTGAGTAATATTTCAAACTGAATTTAAACTTCAACAGCATATATTGATTTAATATGAAATGGCTTTTTTTTCCTGGCCGTTTTCTCACAAAGTTGATAAGTTCATGACTCAAATTGTCACAATTTAAAGAATTATGCGACTCATTTTTTCATAATTTTGATGAGTTCAGGACTCTTTTTTTTTCACAATTTGAAAAGTTTGCGACTCATTTTTTCACAAATTGAGGGGGCCAAGGCTGCTTCACAAGGATGGGGAAAAAATCCCTGCTGTAGTTAGTGAATAAAAGGTATAAGCCTCTGTCTCTCTGAGAAATATAAACTCCATGCTTATTTATCCACATACAATACAATTACTTTGATGCAACTTTACAGTGTTCAATTTTACACGACATACCGGTACGGTGATGCCAAGGTGCCCTTACCTCAATTAAAAGTTCCCTTCCTTAATACCAATACACTTTCATCTCAAAAAACAAGTTTCAAAGTAATAAAGCTTTGCGTTGTAAATTTTAGTGAAGAACTGATTGACAGATGGACAATTCAATCACTATTTCACCCATTTAACTCACAACAAACTATAAATTAATATATAACCGTATGTTTGGCTAATGCCAATATAATGACAATTAGTTTGGTCAATATATATGAGCACCACCCTGGGAAAATAGGGTTTAATGCATGGGCGTAAAGTGTCGTCCCAGATTAGCCTGTGCAGTCCGCACAGGCTAATCTGGGATGACACTTTCCGCATATACTAGATTTTTGCTAATAAAGAGACTTCCTTTAAACAAAAAATACAATTAAAGCAGAAAGTGTCGTCCTTGATTTGCTGTGCAGACTGCACAAGGTAATCTGGGACGATGCCTAAGGCAAATGCATGAAACCCTGTTTTCCCACAGTGAGGGTCAGATGTCTTTGAATGGACTTGAGGTGTTATAGTATACCTGGTTTGGTACTAGCGGGATCCCTAGACATGATAAGCTGCTGGCCCTTCTCCATCATCTTCTCACCCTTGTCTATGATGCCTTGGGAGAAGCCCTTCAGGCCCCCAACTTTGTTGGACACAGGCTGGTTCCCGGGCTGAGATTTGGACGACTTGTCCTTCTGATGGTTAGGCTGGGCCATTCGATCCACATCACGTTCTCCCCATTTCACAAATTCGCCTGCCAACAAACATGTTAAATCCTTTACCACTGAGATACGCACTTTGACATGTTTGTAGTCCCTTAGAAAATCAAATCAAATTTTAGACCTTTCTTACAAGATTCAAGTTTTAAAGGCTTCATTTCCAACCCTAAGATACTGATGAGAGGCAAACAGTATAAAACCTAAACAGCCTCCGAGTTACTAGGACAACACTTATCGTTTGTATGGTATTAAACACAAATCTTTTTAAATAAAAGCAGGTTAAGGTGTAAAGTGTTGTTCCTGATAAGCCTGTGCGGACTTCACAGGCTAATCTGGGATGACACTTTAAGCACGTGCATTAAGCCCCATTCTCCCAAAGCGAGTCTAATTTGTTTCCACCCAACAATGTGTGCTGCCCTGCCTTACCTGCCCCCTACGGGTGGTGTCCCCTTACTTGGCCCCCTGTCTTACCTGCGCCCCTCTGGGGCGTGTTCCCATACATGGCCCCGTTTTCCCGGTCAGTGGTAGATCTGGCTGTCACTAGCTGGTGGTCAGGGATGGTCAACACGGACCGGTGGCCTGGGAACAAATGTAGTTATATAGAGGATATTTGTTAGATTTGGTGGAATATGGATTTTAATTCACGAGTGATCATAAAAATATATTTTTTCTATGATCATGAGCAGAGGGCCAGATAAGATGCGTATTTGCGTAAAATACGCATCAAAAAAAAGAAAATACGCATGACTTAAATTTTTGTTGAGTAAAAAAATCCTGGCTAAATTCGGATTACGCATCGTGTGAAATCATCTATCCGCATCCGTATCCGCAAAATCATAATAAGGACGCTATATTCCATTTATCCGCATCAGCGAACTTATCTTTCTTTTTTGGGACAAAACATATATGGATAAAACTGAAAATTATAATTGAGATACTTATTATGAAGAACAAGCGTGAATTTAAGTAGATATAAGGTACAAATCATCATTCTGCCTGTAAAAGAATACAAATGGTAAATACCTGAAACATCTTGTTCTAGTGCCTTGGCTATGCTTTTCCAAACATTTGAAGTGAAATATGCAGAACTGCGTTGGTTGTATAATTCCGTGTAATTTTTTATGAATTCGATTAGTTTTTCAGTTGATTTTTGAGATGACAGCTTCCCTCATCGTGCTAAATGCCGTCCGCATCTTTTCCGCACATGAGCGTTCTTTTGCGGACGCCTATTGCGCGTGCGGATATGCGGATGCGGATGAATGGAATATGCGCAATGCATTTCAACTGGTCCTATTTTTTTGCGGATATGCGGATACGGACAGATGGAATAGTAGCCTAAGCCGTTTATATATGCATATAAATTCATGTAAACCTGACTGGTTCACGTCATTGTGTCCACACCGGTAAAAACGTAGTGACATCACCATCTATGTCTAGAATGTGGTTCCCGACCTAATTTACTCCTCAGTCAGAACGGTATCATTTCATTTTGGCCCACAATAAAGGCCGATGTTGACACAACGGGTTCCTTGCTGCATTGTTGAGAAGCGATATACGCTTTCAGTGAAAACATTTTACATCACATTTGATAAAACCCGAATCGCCCAACATCAAGCATATAATTTTTGCTATCAGTTCATCTCTTGTGTGGCACTATGGGAAACCCTTTTTCCTTCAAGCACTTTTTAAATGGCAGCCGAAATACACATATAATAAACACGTTTTGTGGGCCAAGCTTGAACGACTTTGATCGTGGCTGTACAGTGTGTGCTAAACAGTGGCTTGCCAAATCAAGACGGAAAAGAGATTAATGGCTGCTTATAAGCCAAGGGCAAATAAAACAGAAAAACTGTTACATAAAACAAAAGGGATTTCTATATTGTATACAAGACTGCTTGACATAGCGAGTTAAGACTTCATGTACAATTTATTATTAATTCTGATCCTTTGAACATAAATACTCCTTAAAATTATCAGATTTTGATTTTTACTCATCAATTAAACATTTCATGAGTGAAATACCCCTCGACTGAAAAAATTATCTGGAGCTCTGATCATGAGTGAATTAAAATTGATATTCCACCAAATCCAATACATTTATTTTTTATTTTTTGCTTACAAACAATTATTTGCATTTCTTTGCAACAATATTTCTTGTCAAACAATAAAATTATCAATAATTTTCACTGTTAATTTTCACTGTTAGAAACAGTGAATTATCAGTTTTATTTCACTGATATTTCTTTATAAACCACCAGAAAGCATAAAATAAAAGATGTTTACTTTCAAAATAGTTTTAGGGTATTGTTTGATACACACGGCAATTTTGAGCAAAACATTTTCTCAAATACATCTTAAAGAGTATGGTTAATCAAGCTCAAAGCTGTAACTGTTTATTTTAAATAATAATTTGACTACACACAGGCACAGTGCAGTGTCTTGAAAATACCTCTGATAATAGAGGGCTGTTGCCCTCATTCTTACACAATATAATTGCTTGTGGTATTTGAAGTTGTGGGGGGGGGGGGGGATTAGTTCATACTAGAGAACTGAACAATCCTGGTTAAAATCACTTGTATGGGAAAACTACATGAACTTTATAAATGAACACATTTTGTGATAAAGGGACAGACAGATTGACGGATGGACAACGCCAATACTATATCCCTCCGCCTTTGACAGGGGGTAATAAGACATAACGATATACATACCATATACATTAAGAAAGAAACAGACGTTTTAATATTAAACATGTCCTTAATTAAAAAATTTATTTTTCACTTCATTTCCTCGATACTTAACAAATTTCAGTACAGAAATAAAATATTCAGCACATGAAACATTTTTAAATATTGCAATTCCACATGAATTGTTATTTGTAATGAAACAGAAATAAAAGAAATATGGGATTTGATTTTTTTTTTTTCCTAGCTGGTTTAGACTTAATCTGAACAAACAACCTGGATACCAAGTCCTTGTAAGCCACTATATTCATTTCCTTCTGTGGTTTCTAATAACAATAAGGAAATTCAGTATTCAAAAGGTTTTCGTTGCTTAGTGGATATGGTGTCCGAGGGTTCTTAAGATGAACCCCACACAAACACTAAGTAATGGTTCTACCCACGAAACGGACTTGAGAGCATTTCAATAAGATTTAGGCTTTCTATGCAATACTGCTTAAACAAAAAGGTTTAAATTAAATTAATCGGAAAATTCCTTTATTGATCTACACTTTAGAGCCACCCCTAAAGACACTTTTGTAATTGTTCCCAGTTAACCAACTCCTATCAATAAACCTTTGGCCTTTGATCTTCAATTTTAAATATGTAAGCTTAACCTTCAAACAAGCCAAGGTACAGACCTGGTTTAGTTGATCGTACAGTTGGCCCATTGCGTGACATCAGGTGGTCCCTGAGTCGTTCCATCTTGGTCCTGCTCATTTTCCTTTCCTCCTTCACAGAAGAGTGACTCGAGCTGGACTTTATTGGACTCCCCGACAGGAGAGTATCAGCCAAGTTAGAAAACTCACTGACACTATGGATAGAAACAGTGTTAATTAGAGACTGGACTCTCTCCAGGAGAGTATCCGCCAAGTTAGACAACTCACTGACACTACGGATATAAACAGTGTTCGTTTGTTTCAGCATTCTTAATCCAAATCAATTGGGAAAGAATAAAGAAGTTTAAGGGTTTGGTGAAGATGGCGGCCAAGAGTAGCTCAAATAAATTAAAGGTGCCCTAGCAGCTTTTTAAACACAATTACTTAAATGTAACATACAAATCAGTCAAGCATAGGACAATTATATAACCTTTTCCCCTAAAGCCAAGAAAGAACTAGTGTTTACAAGATTCTTTTTTTTCCATATGACCTTGTGAAAACAAATTTAAACCCCATAGTGCCTAGTTTGGATTGCATTTTATACAGTATCTAAATATTCAAGTTGGCTTTCATGGATATTGTGCTTTACAAGTAATCACAATTTTGTTTACCTCAATCTTAAACCAATTTTTGACCCCACATGACCAAGTTTTCAAACTCAGACAAGAAATTATTGAAACCAATTTTGAGACCAAGTTCCATGACAAAAAATGATAGTGTTCACAACTTGAAAATGTCACCACATCTTTTCCCACCAGTTTTGAGCTCATCTGGGCTGAGGTACCATAAGAACAACTATTCTTACAAAGTTTCATGAAAACTTGGCAATTGTATGACTTCTTAGATTGTTAACAAAGTTTTCTTTAATTTTTCCTAGTGACCTTATTTTTATTCGACATGAACTTGTTTTAAATTCAGCCAAGATAATATTCGGGACAATTTTTCTAACCAAGTTTCATGACTTCAACAGTGTTCTTAAGCATTTTACAGACTTCAAATATCCAAATAATGAAAACTGTCCACTCCTTGGCTGGCAAGTTTTTGAATGGCTCAAAACCATTTTTGAACTCTTGAACTCATCTGAGACATTGTTTTTAGACAAATTTTTTCACCAAGTTTTTGGGATGTGATTTTTGAAACTGTGGAGAAACATACAATGGACTAAAACTCTTCATATTTTAACAGATGCATTATAGTTAAGATCTATTCGTAAAACAAATTGGAATTCAAATTAGGGAAATCAGCTGAAAGGAGGCGAAATCACACACCTGATTTCACGTTCAATTTCACTGTCAAAATGGAATGAGCCTCGTTCTGGGAAAACTGGGCTTAATGCATGTGTTTTAAGTGTCATCCCAGATTAGCTATTTGCAGTTCGCACAGGCTAATCAGGGACTCTAATTTTTTTGATTTTGTGGTATTTTTCATTTTAAGGAAGTCTTTTCTATTCTAAGCAAAAATCCAGTAAAGTAGGAAATTGTCTTCCCTGATTGCCAACTGCACAGGCCAATCTGGAAGGCCACTTTACGCACATGCATCAAGCCAAGTTTTCCCAGAATGCAGTGAATACGGGCCCGGGGCTCATGAGATAAAGGTACTGCAATCTCACTCGTGACTGGTGGTGATGCTGGTGTTACTCCAGGTGGACGTCTGGTTGTACAGTTTCAGCTGCTTCAGTCTCTCCTCCAGCTGGCGCAGCTTCCCCTTATGGGCCGTGATCAGGCTGTGGTTGCTCTTGACGACGCGGTACAGTGCATCATTGGTTGGCATGGCCATCCTGTGAGAGAGAGGGAGTGAGAAAGAGCAGGTGTAACGTGGTGTGAAACCAATATTATTTGTCAGACACAAATTCTCATGGATTTTTGTGTGTCCTCTCAATCAGGAAATCAAATGCCAAAGGAATATTAAAGTCTGAAGTCTTATGTCAGAAATTATAAAAAGAACAAACAAATTTAAGATAAAGCAAAAATGCCAAATTTTATTAATCCACGTAATTTCTTGTCAACGAAAATATATGAATCTACATTATGTTTGATGCTATTAGGCATTTTCACAATGGCAAACTTTTTTTTTTCCAAATCTGATCCAAAAATTCTACCGCCATCTGTTGACTTACTTTGACTTTGACCCAACACATTTCTGTGAAGGACAATTATTTTTTTAAGTTTACTGTTCAGGCAACTCATTTTTACATCCTCCTATGCATGAGAAATCAAGAGCTTTTAAATGGACTTTATTTTGACCTTTGACCTCAAAGAATGGCCTTCACATTCAAGGTAAAACAAGATATGTGTTTGTCAGAAACACTATGTCCCCTTTTGCGCCCCTTTGAAGCTATATATTTGACCTTTGACCTTGAAGGATGACCTTGACCTTTCACCACTCAAAATGTGCAGCTCCATGAGATACTCATGCATGCCAAATATCAAGTTGCTATCTTCAATATTGCAAAAAATATTGCAAATGTTAAAGTTGGGGCAAACAAACAAACACACAAACAAACCAACAGACAGGGCAAAAACAATATGTCCCCCACAACAGTGGTGGGGGACACAAAAAAGGCTGCAATACAATAACTGTTCATCAATGCCATTTGTACAGGACCCAGTATTCTACCTGGACAATTGAACCTCGTTCTGGAAAAACTTATGCATGTGCATAAAGTGTCATTCCAGGATAGCCAGGAGGATATTTTCCGCTTATATGGAACTTTTCATTTAACAAAAAGTCTTTTCTAAATGAAAATCAAATATAGGCAGAAAGTGTTGTCCCTGATTTGCCTGTGCAGACTGCACATGCTAATCTGGGATGACACTTAATGCACATGCATGAAGCCCAGTTTTCCCAAAATGAGACTAAATGACTCACTTGTTTGTCTTCCTGTTCTGGTATTCCTCCCACTGTGTATCCAGTATTAGGTCCACATCCCTCAGGCGGCTCAGGATCTGATCCAGCAGCTGAGAATTGAAAGTAGATATGGTAAAGCAGTGTTTTTTTGTTCAAATTCGGGGCCAGTAATTGAAAGTTTCAATTTTTTTTTAAATATACAATGTATATCTTAACATTTAGTTCCCATCCAGCTCTATATGTTGAACCTCAGTAAATTTAATATTGAAAACACTTTTAATCTCAATTCTGAAGCATTTGTAAGCAGAACAACAACACTTATTTCCAATTCTAGCAACATTAATTTCCAATTTTAGTCAAAACGCTGCAATTTGTCCCAATCCAAAGGGACCTGGACCCATTCCCAAAATGGTTAAAACATACGCTGCAAAGTCAAAAAGCACTGATACATTTCAGCCACATTCTGTGAAAACTAAGCTTAATGCATGTGTGTAAAGCATCGTCCTATATAAGCCTGTGCAGTCCGCAAAGGCTAATCAGGGACGACACTTTCCACTTTTATTGAGTTCTTTGTTTAAATTAAGCCTCTTCTAAATGAAAATCCAGTTAGCACAGGCTAATAAGGGACGACTCTTAAGGCACATGTATTAAGCAAAGTTTGTCCAGTATGAGGCTCACTTGTATGATGGATAACATATTCTTTTCCTATGGTACAACTGATACATACAACAAACAATCACCTGCATTTGAAAGTTGAATTGCATTAAAAGACCACTTGGTTAAGAGACAAAAGACAAGAATCACTACAGATAGTATCGTGCTATTGGATGTGGTGATTAAGGATGAGCTGCTTCGTATGACAATGGGTCTCATGCAATATGAGGCCAGCAAAGCTTTTGACCAGCCTGCGCATAATACCCTCTGTTAATCTACTTTACCCTGTCCCCTCGAACTTCATTTCATATATTAACACCAAAACTTTTAACAAGAACAATATATGTCAAGAGCTCTGCTATTTCTGCACTCTAACCTCAGTGGAAGATATTTTTGTCAAATTTGGGGCCACAATTTTGCCCTATTCTTATCTCAAGAAGGGCATATACTTTTCATATGACGGCCAAAATTACCAAAGGAAAAGCTCATTAAAAAACAAATCAAACTATTTTTTTTAAAATATAAATCTCAACTTTTATTTTATCTCCCCATCCAGCAGTATAAGTTGAACCTTAATTAATAAAATATTGAAAACACATTCATTATCAATTTTATCTCTATATATATATATATATATATATATATATATATATATATATATATATATATATATATATATATATATATATACTGCCAAGCGCCCTTTAAAGCATTATAGGCAGAGGGACATTATCGAGTCCGTTTCCTGGGAAGAACCATTACTCCCAAAATAGGGAGCGAACCCACGAACTCCCGAATGCTAGACGGACACCTCATCCACTACACCACCGCGATCTTAAAGCGATTTTAAAGTATGTGTTAGCCAAAAAAACACCACCACCAAATACCCAAATTTAGTAAAAATGAAACGATTTTTCCTAATCAAAATGGCCCAAATACCTCTATGTATGTTGAACAAAATATTGAACCTGGTACTGCTGCTGGAGATGCTTGAGCCTTTCAGCACCGCCGGGGTCCAGAGCGCACGTCTTGAGCAGGTGCAGGTATTTGGGGTCTGTGTTGAGTTTCCATCGGCGCCGGCATTCCTCCACTTGCGAGAACAGGTCCAAGCATAGCATCCTCTCTCCCTGCACCTTTTGATTCTGGTCCTGAAACACATAGGAAAATGGGGTTAAATACATATGTGTAAAGTGTTGTCCCAGATTAGCCTGAGCAGTCTGCACAGGCTAATCAGGGACAACACTTTCTGCCTAAACTGGATTTTCTCTTAGAAGGGACTTCGTTCAAATGAAAAATACCATAAAAGCATAAACTGTTGTCCCTAATTAGCCTGTGCAGACGTAACAGGCTAATCCGGGTAAACACTTTACACACATACATAAAGCCCCCTTTTCTCAGAGCATGGCTCTAATAATAGATAATATTAAGAGAATACTTAATGTGTTTTTTATTTAGATAATGTTATATATGGAAGCTTAAAAACCTAAACCACCATCCATGGTTTTGTGTGCCGTGACAATTAACTAATCTGTAAATGAAACTTTCTTGGTATTCTAATTTTCCATTATTTTCAAATTGTCAGCTTACTATTGCTAAGACATATGTCCTAGATGGTAGAAAACACTTTTTGGGAGATTTGTTATTAATTTAATGAACTAATTCTGCATACAATCAGACAAGATCATTGTGAATATACAACAAAACACACAAGTCCAGTATGCTTTCCTCCGACTTTATACAACTCATCATTGTTCATAACTATGTCTCTGTTGTTCTTTTCTTTTCTCTCTAAAAAATATATATATATTAGCATATCTTGTATAACATGTCTGAACTTTATTGCTTTGTACAATCACTGTGTTGTATGCTCATATACATGTTTACATTGTATGTATGATATTGAATAAAAAAAAAAAAGAAAAAAAAAAAAAAAAAAAAAAATAATTCTGCATACAAGCAACCTACAAACAAAACTAAGTTCATTACCTACGTCCAAACTCCAAGTTATTAACTGAAAACCATTTTTCTATTTTTTGAAACAGTGACCTTGACCTTGATCTATCTTGCTCCCAAATGAAGTCCCTCACTAAGTCTGCATATAAGCTAGATACAAACAAAATAACAGTGCAATAGCTCAGTCCAAACTGAATTAATTGAGCGTATGCCACTTTTCTATTTTTATTTATAGCAAATGTTGACCTTTATGCCTTAAATAGAATCCTATGCACAGTCTCCATGCAAGCTTGTTAAAACCAAAGTTTCATCAAGATTGGTCAATAACAACACAAGTTATCGACGGGAAATCACCTGTCTTTTGCACGACACACCGTCCAATTATGGTGAACAAATGTACCGAGTAATTTTAAAATCTCACAATGAATGACAGAGTTATGGCCCGGACAAGATCATTTATGGTCATTTTTTACCTTTGAACTGAAAGTGTGACCTTGACGTTGCAGATATCGACATAATTCTTTCGTGTGACACACCGTCCAATGATGGTGAACAAATGTGCCAAATGATTTTAAAATCTCACAATGAACGACATAGTTATGGCCAGGACAAGCTCACATTTATGGCCAATTTCACATTTGAAGTCAAAATAACGCAAGAAGATTGATCATTTTATATATAAAATATATACAATTCACTACGCATGAAAAATTTGCATTCCTGGGTTTACCACGTGATGATGACGATCAATCCACTTGCGTTATTTATAGTTAACTGGTATAGTTACCTGGTACACATACCCAGTAAAATTTTATTACCGAATATACTGAAAATATGAAAACTTAACAACTTTTTCAAGTTATGTATTATACCAGCTAAGATATAATAATCAATATAAACTAATACTTGTAAAAAAAAAGTATTTTAGTACTTTTCTTTTTTTCGTCAATCTGGCCGACGGCCCCTTTAAAATTTTATCTGATGGCTGCGGAAAACCTTCTGTCTGCTACCTGTACTGTCTTCCTGATCATCAACTACAGATTTTTTTCTAACTATGTTTTTTTATTTGCCACAATTTAATCTGTAAAAGGTGAAATCAAAATAATAACAGATTGCAAAAAGAGCAGCTGACCTAAGTACAAATTTATTTTCTAACATTTCATTGATCTTTGTGATTATTAGTGAACATGTATAATTGACAAGCCAATTATTAAATCTTACTTATTTACTTATTTGCTAATATGTAACATTTTATCCCTTTGGCAGAGTCAGCCCTGTGTACGCTACCTGTACTGTCTTCCTGATCTCGTCAGAGAACGCCTGCATGTCCTGGGTGTGAGCCAGTAGCTGCGTCATCTCCTCACGAGAGCCTACGCGCATGTCAACACCTGCAGCCCGCGCACGTAACTCACCCATTTCACGCTCAAAGTGATTGATCTGCAATTTGCAATTGAGATCAAGCTGCATTCTGGAAAAACTGGGCTTAATTCATGTGCATAAAGTGTCGTCCCAGCTTGTTAATTTTTAAACATGACCATAAACTTTGTGTCATAATTACTGATTTTGTTTTAACATCTATAATGGAGAGACACTAAGTAAATCAACAAATACAGATCTGAATAGGAATGAGGATTCAGCAATCTGCAAGTGCTTTTTTGATATTGTCATATTTTTCTCACTTGATTGCCACATTAGTTTTTATTACCAAGTCCACCAATGTTAAAAAGACCAGCAATTCTTTTCCTTTTTTATAAACTACCTGTAAAAGGCTTTTTCAGAATTGAGACCAAAACTGCCATTTGCAGTCCAACAAGGAAGGAAAATTGCATCAAATTCATTCCAAAAGCACATTATCTGTAAGTAAACAAATAAAATGAGTACTGAAACTGAACATTTAAACAAGAAGGCAGGTAAAACAATATTTTGTTGTGTTTGTGCAAAACTGTTCCATGCAATTAAAAAGACCTATAAATGCCAATCTGAAGAATTCACAACAATTTCTTTCCCAATTTAAAAGTTTTTCCCCCCTTTTTTTCCCAATTGGCACAGTACCCATACTTTTCCAAATGCTAAAAAATTACACACTGAGACCAAAGATGTTCCTCACCTCCTCCCTGATGCTCTGTGAGAACTGTATCTCCGCCTGGTCTGCTGGCCCGGGGGTCAGGTCTGCTGCCCCGGGGGTCAGGTCTGCTGCCCCAGGGGTAAGGTCTGCTGGCCCGGGGGTCAGGTCTGCTGCCCCGGGGGTCAGGTCTGCTGCCCCAGGGGTAAGGTCTGCTGCTGTGAGGGTCAGGTCAGCTGTCCCGGGGGTCAGGTCTGCTGCCCCAGGGGTCAGGTCAGTCTGCCCCGGGGTTGGGGAGTACCGGGGAGATTGGGCGGAGGCCCCGCCCGAGGGGTAGCGAGGAGGAGGGGCCTCTGTGGGGGATCTGGGTGCATCAAGGGTTGCATCTATAAACAAGGGGAGACTTGAATTTGATCAAACATACAACTTTTTTTGGTACAATTATTTACTGACAAATTAAAAATCTTCATTACTGTTATTGTTAAGTTTCATACAAGAATTTGTGACCCAAGAACTAAAAAATATCATTTGAAATTCTTTCTTTTGAAAATCTATCTTAAGCTCCAATGACCTCCTTATGCAAAAGATAATGCATGTTGACGTGAACTCAAAATGTGGTGAAAATGTCAAAATTCAGTATAAAAGTGGAATTTAATTTGGAGGCATAGAGGAAATGTTATGCATTGTTATCTTAAAGGGATCTTTTCACAGTTTGGTAAATTGACAAAATTGAAAAAAGTTGTTTCAGATTCGCAAAATTTCGTTTTAGTTATGATATTTGTGAGGTAACAGTATTACTGAACATTTACCATAGTCCAATATAGCCATTATATGTATCTTTTGACGATTTGAAAACCTAAAAATTATAAAGCGTTGCAACGCAAAACGATTGAATAATTTGGAGTTCTGTTGTTGTTGTTTAAATTTAAGAAACTACGAAGATTGCTTCTATAACGTATAAAATACTTAAACTGTGTATACCTGGCGGAATAGCCGAGAGGGCTAATGCGTTTTTACTTCAGACTAACTCCAGGACTCCGGGGGTCACTGGTTCGAGCCCTGATACCGGCTACTTTTTTTTCCTTTTTTTAATTTAATTCTTGTTTTTTATACTGGAGCTTTTAAGATCCAATGTTTACATTTATCAATATAAAGCATTAAAAGACAAACTTCAAAATATGCCAAAATCTGTGAAAAGGCCACTTTAAAAGGTGGTGAAATACCCAAATTTAGTATTATAATGGAATTTAATTTTGAATTGAGAAAATGTAGCCTTATTTTACAGTCAAATTATGTAAGATATTTTAACTCAAGCGAAACTTTTCGAAACTATAGTTATGCATAAAGTTTTTCAGTGTAAGGTTACTATTGTCCAGCTAAATGTACCTCCAGTAGCTGTTTTGACTCCAAATCCTACAGAAGTCCCTGCAGGAGCTGTTGGCATGAAACTAAAACTATTAGCGCCAGCACCGGCTTTTCCACCTTCATTATTCAAACGGGCTGCAAAAGTCCCAAATGACGATGTAGTGGCTGGCTGTGTAGAAGTAAACGATGCAGAAGAACCAGTAATCCCAGCCGAGGTTGATGAAAAGATTATCAAAGTAGCCGGACCGGTACCCTGAGATGTGTTGGTGCTGGGTGGGCCAGGCTGGGCAACAGGCGTTGAGATGTTGCTTGGGGTGAATGACAAAGGTGCACTGGCTCCCGACCTGTTAGTGAGACCAGCAGAACCAAAGGCTGGCAAGCCACTAGCTGTTGAACTGGCCTGGATCCCAACCTGCCCAACACTCCTGTTGTAGGCATTGTCAACATATGTCTTAGACGAAGATGCAGCTGACTCACTTATGGTGACCGAAGTTGATCTACTACCAGAATCATCATCATCATTCGGTGTAAGGGTTGAAAACCGTATTGGAATGTCAGAATAGCCATAGCTTCTGCCACATCTGTTCGAAATCGGCATGCTCCCCCTCGGCATCCCTACCCGACCTAATGACCGATTGTAAGCATTGTCAACATACGTCGCCGATGAAATACTGCCATCTTGGGAGACGACCATACTGCCAAGGGGCATCCCCACCCGCCCGATCCTCCGGTTATAGGCGTTGTCTACATACGTCCGAGGCATTTTCTGTCACTCTAAAATATAAATGTCATCAACTGAGGAACTTCATGATGTTTGCTGTTCTTAATCAAATAAAAATACTTGGACTTCGAAATTAATGTTTATTTTGTTAGTTGGATTCTTCACCGTCATCAACAGTATTTCAATAATATCACGGCGGTCAGTAATGCTGCAAAAATACGCCAACAAGGGCTGTTTGTAAAACATGCATGCCCCCCATATTGGCTGTCAGTTGTAGTGGCAGCCATTGTGTGAATACGTTTTTTGTCACTGTGACCTTGACCTTTGACCTAGTGACCTGAAAAACAATAGGGGTCATCTGCCAGTCATGATCAATGTGCCTATAAAGTTTCATGATCCTAGGCCTAAGCATTCTTGAGTTATCATCTGGAAACCATTTTACTATTTTGGGTCCCTGTGACCTTGAACTTTGACCTAGTGACTTGAAAATCAATACGGGTCATCTGCCAGTCATAACCAATGTTCCTATGAAGTTTCATGATCCTAGGCCTAAGCATTCTTGAGTTATCATCTGGACACCATCTGGTGGACGGACAGACGGACCAACATGTGCAAAACAATATACCCCCTCTTCTTCGAAGGGGGGCTTGAAAACCGTATTGCAATATATTGTCAATTCAAAAACATGTATTGCAATATATTGCATTATATTGCTAACTTGTACCAGAATTATAACTCGCCAGCTAATCACCAAAACCAACTTATTTACATGAACATAACTTTTTTATTGTATGTTTAGGTTCTAGTTATATCCTATTGGCAATTCTAGCCTTTTTTACAAAATGCTTTATAAACACAATTAACTCGTTTTTTGTGTTACAAAGCATTTTGTTAAGAAATATTAGTATTGTCATTTTGTCCATTGGATATTCCCATTAAACATGCTGTGGAATTGTGTACTCAGGCTGTCAAGTGACATTTTTTCAAAAAATAGGAAAAAAAAGGAACTACTTTTGCAAAAAAAGTAGGAAAAAGTAGGAACCGATATACAGGTATATTGCTGCAGCACTAGCCAGTGTTTTTTTTCACAATTAGGGGAATGGTGGCGGGGCCCGTCCAAAGGGGAAAAACGCGTTGTTTTTTAGAAAAAGGGGGAACAAAAATCACTCTTATATGTGTTATAATATTTATTATATGAATACACATGTTTGTATGAATGTAATATTCACAGCTGAATTTCTCTGTACTTTTTTAAAAATATATATCAATGATTTTTCAAAAGTAGTTTCAGACAGTTCAGCCTTTATTCACAGTCTCAGTTTTCCTAACCATTTTGAGTCTAATCGGGATTTTTTAATCGATAAAATGGCAAATTTGAGCATTTTTTATCAATACAATGGACCAAAGTGGAATGTTTTTATCAACAAATATTGACACAATATAGATACATGTACATCAGGCCTTTTCCTGGCCATTCAGCGTTTTTCCTCACCACTTTGGGACTGGTGCCGGTACCGGTCAAATTGGGAAAATTAGCGTTGTTTTCATAAAATTGGGAAATTTCTTAATTATGCTCAAATCTTAATAAAGCATATTCTAAACTTAAAAAACTATGTGATTTCTGGTTTATTTTATATTTATCATTGAAGAAAAATATACATGTATGGACAGAATAAAATACTTGTATTTGCCACCCAGTCAAATATGACAGTCCTGTATTTGATTTCATACGATGAATTTAGAAATCAAAAGTCAAAGCTGCTATTGTAGCAACACCTTTAATATCAGAATTGTATCTACCGGTAACATCATGTTTTATAGACATTTAAAAACATCTGAACAATCAAGAATTGTGCAAACATGTCATGTGACATCAATTGCATACATGTAATATATTGAATAATAAAGACGTGTTATAACAGCAAAATTAGTGATGTCTGCAACAAATGAAAATAAAATCACATTTTAAATTTCAAGTATGCTAGATAATAATCTCAATTTGGAACAACAGCTATTCCACTTCACATACACGTGTCTTGCCAAAGTTCATTAGCACAGACCTTACAAAAGGATATAACAGATTTGAGAATAATTCAACTTTTAAATGCAGAGAACACAGGAATTCTCTTGTTCAAATATGGTCTGCTTGCTCAATTTATAAGAAAGTAAAATATTTGAAATATAACAATCTACAACTTGATCAAAACATCAGTTTTCTTTCTGAAAAACAGAACAAAATACTATAACATAGCTATAACTGCATACAATTAATAAATTAAATCATTAAACCCAGTTGAAAAATTTGGTCAGCGGTACATTTAAATTAAAATCTCGTCTTTCTTTGCAAATTTAACTCACAATGTAATCAACAACCTTCTGAAAAAATCAACAATATAAAAATGGCTGCATGATGTACATGTACATAAACAGCAAAAAAAAGAAGCAGGGCTCTGAGCACCCTGAAATGTTGCTGTATCTCTTTACCCATAAAAAGTGAACATCAGAATATTCAAATGATCACATACAAGTCAGTTGTATGAACTTGTATGGTACATCTTTATCAAAACAATAACCTTTAAACACACAGAAGCCACTTATAATAGTTACTTTACACACATCACATTTGCATCTATATTGCATGATTATGTAATGTTTGTGTGTTTGAAATCCAATAACATTAACAAACATCTGGAATCTATGACAAGCATTTTGGCATAAAACTTTATATAAAAAATGTTCAAACACTGATACTCCATTCAAAATTTGTTTACGTACCTGGATGTGAATCTGCACCTGTGAAGCCGTATCTTAGGGCTGCACTTATCGACCGCTTTTTTGTTTATTTTCTTGTGATAATACTTGGAATAATGCCACACCATCGTTGCTGGTTAGTCGGAAAAATGTATTGTGTTTTGATTAAGGTTCCTTTATCGCGTACAGGAATATTCAGACAACGGGAACCAATCGATATATTGCCATCAACACTTGCTGCGATTACTTCCCCTGTTGGTTAACCAGGGCTTAACACTAAGGCACGTACGAACGACATTCACTGCCTGTACCTAGGTCCGGGCTAGCCAATGTCCCAGGAACATGCCCGACCGGTCGTGTGTATTTTCGGCGGGATTATGTGTTCTATATCAATAAACTGTGTTTTAAATAAGCTTTTCAAAGATGCAGAAATCTTAATACAGTATGATCAGATGACAATTAAATCCCAGAGTGAAGTTGGAGACAACAAACGGATCGTATCTCGAAATATATTTGGAACCCCCTGATTGCAATCAAAAAGAGGCAGACAATTCAGAAAATCCCCGGCGGTTTTCCTGGTAAAACACGTCAGTACCTATTTTTAAACAGAATTCCGCTAGATACGGTTTTTGATTGGTTTCCTTGAAGTGACGTGTTTTCTCGATAAAAATACGTTTAAACTAAAAGCCGGGATCGCCCAGGATCAATGAAGGTATAAAACTTGACATTAACACAAAGTTACTATAAAATTATTAGTTATTTACCAATTTTAAATAATTTTAATTTGTTTGATCGATTAGAAGTGTTTTGACAATCTTTTTTATGCAATTCAATTAGCAAAAACTAATATTAATGGTTGATCCCGGCTTTTAGTAGAGAGTTATTTGTTATGACTACCGTAACACGTTATTTTGCAACACCTAAGATTCACTTACCATTTGTCGTCAGAGGGCAACCGCGGCAATCTATGTAAAAAAGGTTTTAACATTCATGTCGTTGTTTAAGTTTGACTTTACGGGTGGGGATGGGGGTTCCTCGGATAAGAAAAGAAAAGGGAAGGAGGAAAGTAATAGAAAGTATGAGGGGAAAAAAAACAAGGAAATTTCTCCCGAAATGGCGTGAAGATTACAAATAGATGTCTTAAGTAGATGAATATTGAATTTATTAGCATTAGTAAGGCAAGCTAAAAGAATGATTGAATCATAATTGCGCATCTCCACGCACAAGAAAATACAAGATGAATGATAAATATAAAGGTTTTGATAATATTTGGGTCAGGGCACATGAAAGATTGGTCAGGGCTAGTAGGTTCTGCATTTACTATCCCGTATGGTCTAGTTGAAAAACAAGTTAGTGTTAAGCCCTGGGTTAACACGCACTTATTCTAGTTTTACTCAATTTCCATGTGAAAACAAAAAAGTAAACATTGCCATTTTTTCCTGCGAATTGGGATTTTTTATTAATTGGGAATTTTCATTTTGAAATTAGGAAAAGTGGTTGCATTGGGAATGGTGCCGATTTACGGCACTAACTTTATATTAGAGGAAAAAACGCTGTCATTTTGGGAAAAAAATGCAATTTATATGAAAAGCCCACTGTTTTGGGAAAAAATAATTTAATATAACTCTTTATAATAATTCAAAAACATATTAATTTGCTATATACTTTGTAAGCTGTATATGAAATAAATTTGAGATATAGTAATAATTAGAGAGTTCTTTCTAAAAAAATAAAAATATAATTTTTTGGGTTTTTTTTACTTCTGGAGGGGATTTTTTCTACAAAATAGGGGAAAAATATATACTCTTTTTTGAGGGGAATGGGGCCGAATATCAGCCCCGAAATTGCCATAAAAAACACTGCTAGCAATGTTTACATACTCACTGAGTCACACTTTTCTTTTTGTCAGGTTTCCAGTAGTATCATGGACGAACAATCTTTGGAACCTCTTAATTTTTGACACGTCAAATACAATGACGATTATTGTTGCAAATAGTGAAACATATTAATAAGTACTATATTTGATAAAAATTTGTTTCTACATGGCTGGCAACTTTAATTGCTATGTAAATCCACTTTTGATAACCGATTTTTGCAAGTTTCCAGCACCACCACATATCATGTAAAACTTTCAATGCCGCCCAAACGAGTACCTGCTTTCCAACCCTTCAGTGTTCAACATTAAAAAATAAATTCGCCACATCATTTGACCATGGTCATGTGACTATTTGTAGCAACCCAAATGTGTACATTGTCAACCAAAGTTGAGAACAATAATTAGACCATGTTTTTAAAGGTGTTTAATGAAAATAATAATATATGTAAGAAATACAATGATTTTTACGTGTTTTATGATTAAGCTACTTGTTTTACCTGTTTTTGAGACATTTTCGTCGATTTGAAGCTACCCGCGACTCGTCAAAAGCAAATGACTTATACACAAAAATGATGACGTAGTGTGCGTATGCGCATAAAATGTAAACAAATGAAGGGTTTGAAAAGAGGTGAGGTTAAAGAAGAGGTACCTTTACGAATAAGTTCACATGCTTTTGCCAGTAACTGACAATAGACCTTCTTGACCTCACACGAATTATACACTCACTACGTGCCACTGACAGTGGCATATAATGGTCACTTCTAAACACTCCTCGATTTATTTCGGTTTTATACCAGGTTACATCACAGGAGTTTGAAATTCTATCCATAAAGCTAATCTAATGGCTAAGGCAAAAGAAAAAAAATAACTAGATTCTCATCCTAATTTTGGGGAAAATTGGGGCGGGTGGGTGGGGTTTTATTTTTTAATTTTTATTTTTCCTTTTTTTGTGTTGGACCTATATATAAGAAATGAATTTGCTGGTTTATATGCATAACGCCTATATGTATGTAAGAATGTTAAATTATATAGAATAAAAGAAAAACATTATGAAAATTTGACTATTGTGTTTTATTTTACCCTTTTAATATCATGTTAAACATATTATGACATTCAATAAAACATTGACTGGACAAAACATTGACTAGACAAAGTATTGAAGAAAATACAAATCTGTAACAGAACCCTTTACATTATTGTTTCAGTATGACTAGATATCATTGATTAAAACATGGTATGCATTAAAAAGACAGCATTTACTATTTCAAGTTCGGTTTGTATTAATTGGATGAAGATGTTGAGAATGAAGATGATAAAATTTAATATGGGAAGTTTCAGGGGTGTCTCCAATACTACAGTCAATACAATTTCCTAGACAGCCGACAGTTTGACTAACTGTAACATCGGGTGACACCTGTGTCAATTCTAATTTATTTTGGCCACAGGCAGCAGTATCATTGTCGGCAACTGCATGGGAACATGTGTGTTTTCGGTGAAAAAGGTCACGACCAGTGTTCCACAATTTTTCAGCAATAGACATATAGTACGTTGTATACCTTGTGTATATATAATACCTTTACGAGGGTTATTTTTTCAAATAGGTTTAGGGTACCGGGGGGGGCAAATTTATGCTACTGCTGCCTGTGATTTTGGCCGACGAAGGCACAGACGATTTTACCTGGATACCTGGATGGTAGGGCCATAATTTTAGCGGTTAAGCTATCTTGGCCCATCTGATGAATGTCTTCGTATAGGTTTCTCACAACATATATTATTAATTAATTTCATTGTGCGCATAACATGATGGTACAAATTTTTTAGCATTCCAATTTTCCTTGTTCAGTCGGGTTTTAAAAAGATTCACATTGCTTGAAGAAATAGTTTCTTCACTCAGACTGTTCCAAAATGAAATAGTTCTAATTGAGAAAGAGTTCAATCTGATGTTCTTCTTGCACTTTGGTGTTTGGAGTTTCAAAGAATGACCACGCAAGTCATTTTGTGAAAGTGAAAACAGTTTGTCCCATTTCAGACTGTTCATATTGTGCATGGATTTGAACAACTGAATCATATCTGCTCTATCACGTCTATACTCCAGGGTTACAAGACCAATTTCTTTCATCCTCTGAGTGTAAGGAATATGATACAAGTTTGGCACAAGTTTGGTAGCTCTTCGTTGTATATCTTCTATTTTCTTAATGTGTTTTTTCAAATGTGGAGACCATATACTAGATCCATATTCCAATGTAGGTCAAACAAGCGATTTATATAAATGGTTAAACATATCCTTGTCAAGATATTCAAATGTTCTGCGTCTCAATCCTAGAGTTCTTTGTGCTTTACATGTGATGTTACAAATATGCTGATCAAAGTTGAGCTTATTATCAAAAGTAATCCCCAAATCTTTCTCATTAGTCACAGATTTAACATAGACAAAATTTCCATCCTTCTCTCTCATAGAGTATCTGAACACTTCTTCATTACTTCCAATGTGCATGACCTTACATTTTTCAGCATTAAATGACAATTTCCACTTTTCACTCCAATCACAAAGTTTGTCCAGATCAACTTGAAGCTTTTCACAATCTTCAATGTTTATAACTTGTGAATATAATTTAGTATCATCTGCAAAGATTTTAACAATTCCAGAGACAACATCAGGCAAGTCATTGATAAAGCATAGAAATAAAATTGGACCTAGCACACTTCCTTGGGGTACTCCACTTACAACATTAGCCCATGAAGAAACAGATGAACCAACCCGTACGTACTGTGTCCTGTTATGTAAAAAGTCTTTCACCCAGTTGAAAAGTTTACCCACAATGCCTAATTTTTTCAGTTTAATCAGGAGCAAATCATGAGATACACGGTCAAACGCTTTGGCAAAATCAAGATAAATAATTTAGGGTGGTCAACTTTCAATGGGGCTTGATCATAGTATGATCAAGCCCCATTGAAAGTTGACCACCCTAAATTATTATGTATGATACGAACCACAAATGAACTCATCGTACAGGTTCGCGAGAGTGAAAGTTTCTGCACATTTTGACACCCCGTACCAATCTTTTACGGTTGTAACGCCGTTTCTACACCTCAAAATAAGAAACATTTTGTTGTTGTTTTTCGCTTGATCACTTAAATTTCAGACGACGCTCGTGCGCCGTTAAAAATCGATAAGCGTCTCGGAGACATTGAGTTGCCGATTCGCACTTCGCTGTTTTCGTACTCATTCAGCCGTTTCGTCCTCAGTATTTTGCGGCTCAAATTTTTAACGGATTTTTTTTTCAAAATAAAAAACGTTCGGGCGGGACGATTTTTTGATGGGCGGGCGGGGATGAGAATCTATGAACTTATTTTCTATGGCCTAAATAAAAAAAATAGACCCCAAAAAGTTTATAGAGAACAGGAAGGAAACGCAGCAGACCCCCGCCACGCCCATTTTCCAGTAAACAAGGGAAATTACTGGAAAGACATACAGATGGAAGTAACGTACCCTGGATAGTATATTCAAATAAATATATAAAATTATGTTAAATGAGAGAAAAAATGAAAAAAAAAAGCGAAAAAAAAATCCCCACCCTCTGATATTAAAATCATAACACGTTATGATTTTAATATCAGAGGGTGGGGATTTTTTTTTCGCTGCGTGTTATGATTTTAATATCAGAGGGTGGGGATTTTTTTCGCTTTTCTTTTTCATTTATTTGAATATATCGTCGACTCACCTAAATTCCCGACTAACCTAGATTCGCGGATTTTGTTTTCGTCACGTAACCGGTACCAATATTTGTTTCTGCGCATGCGTGATCGTGGCGATATGCAAATGAATGTTTACTCGATTGAAACAATTGAAGATTTGTGAAAAATAATGCATTTTAAACAAGTAAAAAGTGTGAATTAGAATCAATTAGCAAATATACCATATTTTCTTAACACCAATAATACCCGACCATCGAATTTCATAAATATTAAGTAAAAATCAGATATCACGATTTTTTGTTGTCGTCTGCTGTTGTAGTAGCATTGCCATATATGGAAATATTACTCTTCGAAAACATGAGTAATTCCAACACATGATTTATTGTGTGTTTCTTAGACCATGACAATTAAGCTAATTTCTTTTAATTTTTTGTTTTTTAAGGCCATCCCTAAGCATTGTCGCAAGAATTATAGGCTTTATTCACCGACTTCCTTGATACATGCTTACAGAGCTGTTAAGGAGAAGAATAAGTCCGTTCTTAGAGCCTAAAAATTATACAGATTGTCTAACAATACTTTACGTCACAGGGTCTTTAAAAAAATCCACCCAGACACAGTTGTTACGTGAGCTGCTCCCATATTCCATGCAATTTACCCTGTTCATATGTTAATATTTTATTGTTATTTCGTGTTTGACTTTTTTGTTAAATGTTTCATTTGCACCAGAAACCAATTTAAACTGTTAAAAATAAGTTAGCTTGGCCTAATTACTCGACATTGCAATGAATTTTTGTATGACGTCATACCCGCGAATCAAGGGTAGTAAAACAAAATGGCTGACGCTTTACACTTATGTCAACAATATTGACATATAAGAGCTTTAAACACATTGTTTGGAAATCACAATGGAACTAATCAGCAAAGAATGAATTTATTTTAAAAAGGTTAATGTTTGTTTTTGTTGTTTTTTATGCGTTATTATTTTAATATTGACATTTAATGTTAAGGTCGCGAATTTACGGTAATCGAGGATACTTTCCAGGGTACGTTACTTCCACCTGTGGAAAGACAGGGTACCCTACATCGACCCATGGTCTAATAATTAATGTGAAAATACTGAGCTCAGGCCGGGGATTGAACCCACGACCTACAGAGTGGTAGTCAGACACTTTAACCACATCGCTAAAGAGCTAGCCCAACAGCAAGGCTGTTGGAAGTGACCTTATTTCACTACACTCCTCCCCCTTTTTATGTTTCAAGGCCCAGACACGCCCACTACAGCATGTCTTGCATCCGCGTGGCCCTACCAGAAACCATTTAACAGCTCAAACCAATTACCGCATTCACAGTTCTTGTTTGCCTCGTCGCCATTAATGTAAAAAAATACTGAGCTCAAGCCGGGGAATGAACCCACGACCTCCAGAGTGGAAGTCAGACACTAACCACGTCGCTAAAGAGCTAGCCCAACAACAAGGCTGTTGGAAGTGACCTTATTTCACTACATAATCAAGATGTCGGTGAAAGAAACTTGGAACACTGCTTACCTTAAACTACCTTCCTCTAAATACACAATTATTCAACACTCTCCGCTACTCGTTGAATCCATTGACCTTATCGCAACATCCGGGCACTTGCGTCAGTTAGAGTTACATGCCCCTTGACGACGGTGAAAACAAAAGCGCTGTCGCCATTTTATTTGCATTGAAATATTTAACACTGCTCGCAATTTTCTTAAGTTAAAGCACATCTTCGCGAGCATTTTTTAGAATAAAAATACCCAGAAATAGAAATTCTTTCATAATAAATTTAATTTAATGAACGAACACAAATAAGGATGAAAACAAACAACCAATAAATTTTAAATATACAGTGAGGTCGTCAGTTCCGAATCACTAATGAAATTATCAATGTATACTTTAAAACAGCAACCGACAAAGATTTCGAATTTAGTGATTTTGTCAGATGATTTCAACCTCGATCCTGTGCTCACATTGATTTTCAAGAAGTTTCTAAATATAGATGTGTGTTTATGTTTTTCCTCGATCGTACAGTTTCTCCATTTCCGGTTAATATTCTCCAATAGCGAATCACGTCACAGCAAGTGCATTTTCATTACAGGGGTCGTCTCAAAACAAACTTTAACTGTCAAAATCGTTTATTTACATGCATCTTTATTTAAATATCAGTAACATAACCTGATTGGTATGTATAAATCACAGAAATTGAATAACAATAAAGAAAACAAAAATACATAATAAAGACAACAAAAACAATCGGGTCCTTTCAAGAGAAAACACAGTGCAGTGCATGTACAGACGAGACAGGAGTTCCGGATCACTAATGAAACTAACGTCGTTTACACATCCTAATTTATACCAATTTGCTAGTGTTATACCTCTTTGGAAGCTGATTTTATTCCGCTATCCTACATAAGTTTCACCAGAGGAGACTGGTTTGTGCTCCGTCTATCAGACCGTCACACTTTTCTGGACCCTGCGATAACTTAGAAAAGTTCTTAATATTTTTTCGCGAGACTTGAAACATGGATTGATGGCAATATGGACATCATGCACGTTATTTAATTTTGTTCCTGTGAAAAATTCTGATTGCTATGGCAACAATTTTTTTTAAATTCTGACAATGGTGGGATTTCTGACAATGGTGGAGCCGGTAGGGGACATGAATTGCTTGGAAATAGTCTTGTTATTGTTGTGTTATTGAATAAACTTAATATACAGGTTTCGCATGTTCAGTGGTGTGGAAATCAAAATTTCATCTTGCACTGATTTGTAGGTTTTGTCATTCGACAGGCAAGCAGGATAGAGCGATGACGTTGTTATTTGTTCATGCTCAGCTTGCTTAAAGGTTAATATTATGCTTTAAGTGTTTCAGTGAGATTTATGAGAGCAGACAGACGACTTGAGTTAGAAATGGTCAGCACTACCATTGATCCAGCACTACCCCATACAGATTGTGCAATGGTCAAAATGGGTTTCACAAGTAATTACAATTTTCACCCATTTAGTTAAACAAAGGGTACTAATATGTGGCAAAATGGATGGAGACACACATAAATGCAAATCAGAGACTCTGTTGTTTTTTTAAAGTACATATTAAGACATGAATAGTATCTGCATAGGTCTGAAGTCTGTGAAAGTAATATATCATATTTAAGTATAATCATTCTATTTGAGTGTTGAGACCTCCAATTTTTTTTTTTTGGGGGGGGGGATACATAAACTGACTCCATATTGTTGAACAACAAGTGTACCTACTTAAAGATTCAAAATTTTAACACATGTACAAGAATCGATATTTTATACATGGAAAAGTTTGACTACATGTATTAATCTGTGAGAGTCAAGGTCATTCAAAGATCAAGGTCAAATTCAACTTGCCAGGTACAGTACCATCATAATAGTAAGAATTTGAAGTTTGAAACCAATAGCCTTGATACTTAAGAAATGCTTGATACGGTTGTCTGCTCTTGTTTATAGATAGGGGTCATGTTGGTAAAGAAGTATGCAAAAGATAAAAGCAATAAGTCAAGGAAGTAGGAAATATTTGAGGTAGTACGCAAACTTTAACATTCCAACACTCACGCACACTGACGCCAGGGTGAGTACGATAGCTCTACTATATATATTTCATATAATATAGTCGAGCTAAAATTGCAAAAGTTAATGATGTGAGCGTTTCTTTGTATAAATACGAAGTAATACATAGTATTAGTATAATTTATGTACCTGGGACCGTGGAATACAAGATCAGGAAGTCTACTTCTACCAGAAATCAACAGCAGCGACGTGGACGACAGGAACGTGATGACTGGGCAAGAGGTCCTGTCTCCAATCGCCTGTCCCCGCACGCCTTTGTAATATTAACACATTTATATTGTTTAGTTTTTTGTATAGGTTTCAAAGATACACTTATATTATATTGGAATATAACTACAATCCCAATACAAAATGGTTTAACAATCTATGATGGGATTTTGCAGTGTGCCTCTATTGTTAAAGAGCATATATTAATGTTAGAAAGTTTAAAGAAATGTGAAAAAACTAGTAAATCTACCTCGGACTGTAGAATACGAACAGGCTGTGGACGCCAATGACGTGACGTTTGGGTGAGAGGTTTCTTTTGCACTGTAGCCCGCCTCCAATCACCTGTCTGTGCACACTTTTCTAATAATGAACACATGTAAATGATTCAGCATTTTGTCAGTTTTAAGATAAGAAGTAATACAATTTCTATTTTTTTTTTACAAAAATAATACAGATATGCATATTCATGAAAGGTGCAAACAAGTTATTCCCATTTTGAGTTGTTTTATATGATGAAGATTAACTGCAAACATAAATGTATTTGATATGTGATCGATGTCTAACCTTTTTGTTGACAGACAGAAACAGACACTTTATTCAAGACTTGTACATAGCACATCGTCTAAACACTTACATTTACAAATAATATATCAACATGCTAAGACATTCTCATTTCTGCATTTCTGAGAAAGAAATACAAATATAAAATAATAACAACAAAAAATCAAAAGGAAGGAAAATGGTGTTAAGTAAACGATACTATTATTATACAATTTATCGTTTAATTTCAATTTAAATTTTAAAAAAGAAGCTTTTTATGCAATTCAAACTTTCCGTGTACTTTAATTTACACAAATAATTCAAATGTCATTTACACTGACCCGTTTAAATAGCTGTGTGAAAGATAACGAATACATTTGAGACAACCCCCGTTATGCGAATCGGGTGTTTCGAAACTGACATCTGTACCAGACTGTCTGTTTCACGTGTTTTAATGAACAGTTCAAATGTAAATGTACTATAGTACTTATGCTATAAAACACTATAGAACTTACCTAAGCAAGTTGCTTGGGGTAGATTCCATCGTCTACAGTGTGTACAAGCGCAGAAATACTCTCCGCAAGATATAAAGGAACGTCCTGTCAAGAGGGTTGTTTACTGCACACACTTTTGTCATGATTACGTCATTCGCGCGTTCTTCGGTAAAGAGGGCAATAGGGCAAAACGGTCGGGATGGTCCACTGACAGTCCGGTCAATTTTACCATATTCCTCCCCATTTTATAGCCCTCCTCTTCACCCCGCCAAGACAGTCTGCCACACCCCTATACCACGTTCCAAGACCACACAATATAATCTCATACTTACAGAAACATTCCTGACTAGTTTTTTTCCTTTGCATTACCCACTCACCATGTGACTTTTGTATTTTATTTATTTATCACCATGTGACCTTTGTATTTTATTTATTTATTTTGAAACCCAGAGCACTCATTTGATAATTTGACCAACCGTGTCCTTAAGCATAGACCACATTACTGAATCCTGACACATTCTATTATCGACGCCCCTTGGCCAGTGTTTAACAGACATCCGACCGCCTCAATCACTAGTTAAAGGGCGCGCGCAAACGCGTCACCCTCATATGGTTCGATCCCCAACTCGCCAACAGACTGTTTCCAGTATCCGACCCCTACAGGTTATAGAGACGCCTGCCGTTCTCAGCAGTAGTGCCCAATATCTCCCTGAGGGTCTCCTTTCGGATCTGGGCCACCGTATTTGCAACTTCACCCACGTACGCCGGAGTATTGTCTTTCTTACTTCAGACTCGCAAGTAAGGAGAATCGGTCTCAACTAGGAGTCGGTCGGCCGGAATCCCTCGCACAGCTGACTTTTGCACCTCATCAAAACGCGCAGCCAGACCTGAGATGCTAAAGTAGCAACGAGGAAATGCGAGGGTTCCCGTGAAGCAGTGGAGGTGTATCCGCTGAGTCGGACTAACGTTCTTCTGCATGAGTCGGAGGGCAAGGGCACTAGCCTCACAAGAGTACGTGTCCTGCCCCCGAATATGCAAAATAACTGGTAGCCTAGGGCAAGCCAGCTCCAACAGCCCTACAAACATCTCCTCCTGCCTACCCCACTCTCTTTCAGACACGGTTCTGTCTAAACCGATCTCTCCAAGCGCTACCACCCCATCCTTCCTCAACTCTCTCTCCACCTGTCCTACCACCCCTTTAACGTCCCTTAGAGGCGCCTTAGGATGTACCCCGACAGCCGACCCGAAACCAGTGACACTGGGATATTCCCTTGGGTAGTTGGGTGGATCGCAGAAAACTGCAACTCCCCCATTTACACGCACTGGTACCTCAGGCATTGGCCACACGGTATGCCCCACCAACGCCTCAATAGAACCAACCTTGGTCGTCTTACAACTGCGGTCCAAGTGAAAGTGGCTGTCGAACGCGGTGAGTTCAGCATTCCTAACCGAAATCCACTCTTGAACCACAGGTACAATTTCAAAGTCATCACCCAATTCACGCTCATTCCCTAGAGACCCGGGCTCTGGAACCGACTCTGCCACTTGAGCCAACGCCATCACCTGGGCCCCTTTTGCTACACAATTGACTGTCTCGGGTCTCTGAATCAAATCCATCTCTGGACTCGACACAGTCGCCTGAGCCTCCATGACCACACTCCGATCTGATCCGGCTCCCTGCACCAACTCAGTTGCCTGAGTCGACCCAGTAGCCTGGGCCGCCACACAACAATCTGGTCCGGATCTCTGCATCAACTCAGTTGCCTGAGTCGACCCAGTCACCTGGACCACGCCGCGCCGCCTGCCAAACCTTTGGGCAAGGAAATCGTCTCTTACCTCTTGGCTGCATAGCTTCAGCAACGCGGCCAACACTCTTCAGTGGAAGAGGAGCGCTCGCGAGTTAACCCGTGCAACGTGGAATATAGGGGGAATGTAAAACATAAACCTGCGAGAGACCCTTTCTAACTAGACCTGGTCCTTGTCGTTCAGGCAGGACTGCTCCGAAATTGATAACCTCTGGCGGCCCACGAAAAGCATAGCCTCATCAAAGCTCTGGAGACCCAGACTATTGATGACGCATATTACCCCTCTAAACCGCACATGGTCCTTTTCCGGATTCTCCCATGCCTCCCGACGAAACACAGGCGGAAAATGCCGGGCCTCAACATGGTGTCTTATCGATCTTTCCCTTAATCCACACACGGGACAACCCTGGGTCTTTTTCCTCTTAAAACCCACATCATCCTGCTGGGACCGGGATCTATCCCTGGTCCCAACCCCTCCATTTAACTCTGCCCCTCTATCAAGAGGCCTGGACCGTCTCTCACACCGGTCCATACCTCTTATCATCCTACCTTGAAATGACATTGCCCCTGCGGGCTCTGCCACTTCATCTATAGACCGTGCAATACCGGGTTCCCCCACAATTTCCTGGTCAAGGTTAGCCGCCAAAGGAGCATCAACCTCCATGTCTTCCTCATCTGAGATGATGATGACCCCTTCTTCGGGGCAAACCTTGCACGCAGCCTCCACCAACCTCACTGGCGACACAAGGAAGTCCAGTGCTGATGGCTGCGAGGCCATGAAGGCCTCCCCTTCAGGCTCGGCCTTGACCTCCACCAACCTCACTGGCGACTCAGGGACAACCAGCGATGTCGAATCGGAGACAAATGCCTCCTCCTCAGGTTCGACCTTCACCCTCGCAACGCAGGGAAGTCCAGCGCTGTCAGATTCGGAGCCGGCGTTGGTCTCGATCTGGGCAACTCTACAGTACCCCGGGGCCTCCCGCTCAGTGAAGCCCCAGGGGTCCTCCGTTGTTTTTCAGGACCGGCCAACACCCTCTTAATGAACGAATCACTAAGAATTTGATGGCCGTACTTCCTGACCTCAGATACAAACCCTAGGCCCCCTCTCCTCCTGGCCAAACTTACTTGGCCTTCCACCGCCCTTTCTACCCTACCATGGTCCAAGGGCAACATCGTCCCCAGCTCAATGACGAGGTCCCGCCCCGAACTCCAAAGCGTACCCCGACCGCTGGCCTC
This sequence comes from Dreissena polymorpha, assembly GCF_020536995.1. Lineage (NCBI taxonomy): Eukaryota > Metazoa > Mollusca > Bivalvia > Myida > Dreissenidae > Dreissena > Dreissena polymorpha. Next base: position 26,503,416 of record NC_068357.1, read on the forward strand.
CTCGACCTCAATAAATATGTCACGTCCATCCATGCGACAAACCACACGTGGCGTTCTGCAAAACACCACAGATTTATAATATAATGTGCCTGAGCTTCACAAGCTACCGGCATATACGATAAGTATAGACCTAACCTGTCCTACAACTTAGACATGTATACAGATCTATTTCTTCACCCTGTTCCTCCGTGACTCCCACGCACTTTCCGTGGAACCACTCCTCACACACATCGCAAGCAATCATAAAGGAACCATCATCAATCCCTCTACACATACAGTATACTTGCTAATCTTACGCAATACCACAACTCTTTTGCTCTCGAACCACCCGTACAGGGAGATTATCCAGTTTACACATTTTCAGGCTGTCATTATTCAGTCGGTCGCGATTCGCATTGAAACTGCTCTCTTTTAAGGTCGTCAAGCATTCATTACCAGGTGGATCAGTGCCGTGTATGAGCCATTCCTGAATAATTCGGAAATCGCTCACTGCCTTAATCACAACGCACCCCTGTGAACCATGAAGCATATCATTTCCCTTTCCCAATACATACGTACGGCCCCTTTCTTGGGCTATATGGACTACCTGGCCACTTAAACCCAAGGCGGCCCCCACTCCGTCAATAGTGTCAACCTGTTTGTGCACCACCCACTCGCACTCGCGCACCTGTTCCAACACCGGAAGCTTTTTTGGTAACTTAGCAACTACCCGGCCCAAGACCAACGTGTCCTCCGTCGCCGTATCTATTACAGCCTGTATTGCAAGGTCGTTCACACTTGCATTGATCTGGGACATCGGGTCAGACTTCATCTGCCCGACTATTACAGATTGGCCCTTATCGTTATGAATACTATTTGGACAATATTGTCTCAATCGCCCCATCGTGTTGCAATTGAAACATTGCTGCCTGACTGGAGATGGAGATGGACTTCTGGTGGGCCTTGCCAAAAGCTGGTCAAGTGTCCCCATAAAGATGTCCATCTTCTTCTCTAACGTGTCAATCTTTCTCTCTAAGGCCACCACCCTATCTACAAGCATACCTTGCGAGGCCAATTTCTCCCCTGCCACCTTGACCTGCCCTGCACAATCCACGTTGCGTACCGATTTTGGTCGATACATAGTGCCGTGAGTGAAAATGTCCCACTTCAGCTGGTCAATAGCCTGTTCTATGGACACTGGTCTATGATTTATTACTCTCTCTCCAGACTCTCTCTCTTTCGCACCCATGCAGAATCTTAATATAGATTTCTGCAACACATACTCCTCCGACAGGTCCCTATATGCATTGCCAGCCAGGGTACACACCCTGTCGGCCCAGTCATCCACAGACTCATTCTCCGCCTGCCTTGCACTCAAAAATGTGACCTTTGCCATTTCCAGCAATTTGTAGTCACAAAACCCGCTCCTATCCATCTGCGGTACAGGTACCACCGGTGGCGAGGTTACACCTTGTACTTGTGGATGCATATATGTTAATTGTGGTTGGATACTTGAATCAATAAATTGAACCTTACAGCTCACTAACATATTATGCAGCTGGCCTCCTTCTGCGATCGGCACCTGCTTCATTCGCTCATACTGAACAGGCTGTGCCCCCAGCGCCATGGCATGGTACTGCGCAGGGTACATTCCATGTTCCAAAGGCACCTGAGTCACCGCCTGGTATTGACCCGGCTGCACACCATGTGTGAACTGGTACTTAACAGGCTGATCCTCATGTGCTGTGGCATGGTACTGTACAGGGTACACCCCATGTGCCAAGGGCATCTGAGCCACCTCCTGGTTTTGACCCGATCCAATCTCACGTGACACTGACATAAGCGCCACAGGCTGATATTGCACAGGCTGTGCCTCCCATGCCATTGGCTTCGATTTCGCGGCCCGATCTTGCCCAGGCTGCTCCACTGACCCCTGCTCGACCGGTTCAGTTAATAGCCCATTAGCCTCTCCATACCACTCCCCCTCCTCATAACTTCCACGCTCGGTATCAGGTTTAGAATCAGGTGTACTGAACCCAAACATGACTCACATCAGATGCAAAGTAGGTGTAGCAAATGTAAATTTTGAAATGTCCCTTCATAGTAAAAATTCGATAGTTAAAGTTATTATTTAAATTCATTATAGGGACTTCGTTATATCCAATATTTTGTTGTGTATATGCTACAGGTTGGACACTTGCTGTAGTGAAAAAAAACTAGAATGAGACTAATGTTACACATGGTTTTCCAAGTTAGGAATCATAGGACTCCTGTTTTAATCTGATTCTCCTAGTGCGATCCATGATATTAATATTACAGTTTGTTGTAAATTAACGCACAACAACAGACTAATAAAGTATTTAGAGGCCACACACTTTGAAGCGTGCAAGCATGGAGAAAGTCACATTCAAAAGCCATTTAAACGATAAATTGGCAATTATGTGAAAAAACACACAAACACAATGATGGCATACAATTTAATAATCAAAGCACGAATTTCAATAAAAGTAACAAGTATTGAATCTCACATGTAGTGAAATTATGTTTCAATTATACCCAACAAGAAAAGCAAAAAATTCACAAGTTATTAATTTATAACTTGTAAAAATGTGATTTAATCACAAATCGATGCATAATAATTTTTAATGATAAAATATCTGTATGAGTATATCACTACTCAAGAAAAATGTAAGAAATTCACTAGTTATTACCTTATAACTAGTGAAATTGTAATTAAGTCACAAATGAATGTTTCTAATGTTTGCTGATAAAATATCTATTTGAGTATATAGATACACCCAAAGAGAACAAGTCAGAAATTCACCAGTTATTACTCGATAACTATAGTGAAATTGTGATAAAATAACAAATCAAATTTTACTGATATCTATTTGAGTATATAAATACACCCAAAGAGAAAAAGCTAGAAATTCACCAATTAATACTTGATAAATAGTGAATTGTTTTCACTACAATACAGTTACACAAACAAATTCAATGAAACAATCAAATTCAATACGAAGAACACTCAAATCCATCATCACTTATAGCGGAATTATTAATGATGAAAATATGAAATTATCAGAATTAAATTGAGTAGTAGAAATACTCTACTGAAACGTTATGCTGATTACCTAAAAATGTGGCGATTCGCCTGACGATAGACAATAGACAAAACAATCACAATTCAGATGTACAGCCAGCTTAATATAGATGGCTTATATGGAGCCGAAACAAGTTACAGATGCGACAGAGCAATGTAAATAAACACTGCTCTAAATATAAACGTGTGATGATTTAAATAGAATTCACAATTCAACACATTAAACATAAACAACCTAAAAATAGACGTCACAGATGAGCTGTTAAACGGTTCAGCGAACCGCAATATGACGTAAATAGTTAAACCTAAAATTTAGGCAATAAGCTGACAAAAACCGACGAAATCGGTTTAGTTTGATGAAAAGTACTTTAAGTATATTAAAGAAATATTTTATTCACTAAAAGTGAACAAAACAACGATAAGAAACTTAAATTTAAATGAAACTTTATTTATTTTCAAGATGGCTGACTTTGAACGCTGACGGTTAAAAATAGCCGATTGTTTATAAGTGAAAATACTGCAAGTTTGGTGCTCGCAGCGCCAATTATAGTACTTATGCTATAAAACACTATAGAACTTACCTAAGCAAGTTGCTTGGGGTAGATTCCATCGTCTACAGTGTGTACAAGCGCAGAAATACTCTCCGCAAGATATAAAGGAACGTCCTGTCAAGAGGGTTGTTTACTGCACACACTTTTGTCATGATTACGTCATTCGCGCGTTCTTCGGTAAAGAGGGCAATAGGGCAAAACGGTCGGGATGGTCCACTGACAGTCCGGTCAATTTTACCATAGTACACATGTGGTTGTTTTCTGATTCTCTGATTAATATTCTTCAAAGCAGTACCACGATCGCTTACCTTTGACAATGGATTAGAAAAATAATCGTGACTTCCTCATGGATCAACATGTCCGCAGACGAAGTATTCGCGTCATCGAAAAAATGTGCGCGAGCGTTCCATTGATTGTGACTGTTTAGAGTTGATCGTTTACTTCCGGTTTTTGAGGGAAAAAAAATCAAATGTTATCGTTCATGACTGAATAATTTGTTTAGTTACAAGTGTTAAGTTTTTTTTGTAAATGTTAAATTAATTTCGATTTGTTTCGGAACTGGCGACTTTTCGGAACTGACGACCTCACTGTATGCAACATATAGTATAGCTGATTTGAACCTCTATATTTGTTACCTTATTACCTTGTTACGTATTAAATAAATTCTCAGGATAAATGTTATTGTTTTTATTTAATTCACACCAATTTCAACACTTTGTTTCCGCATGTAAGGCATTTGAATGCCCCTTTCTTCATCACAAACCGATTATCTCGTTATGATCGGATACTGTCCAGACAAAGAAAACACGGTGTCATAAAGCTAGCTGGGGACCTATACTTGGGGCTCTGCATAAACCACATGTGGTCATTAAACACAATTTATGATACCTCTATGTCATCTCTTATGATACTGAGCAGTCATTTAAGCCAAATTTTTAATGCCGAAATAATTGAATATAGACAGTTGCTTTATAAAACACGTTGACACCTTAAATATACATTTAATTAAATTAAATGCAATATTTTTCATTTGATTGTTTGCATCAGTCTTAAAATCGTGTAAGCTTTTGTATTCTGGTGTTTAATTGCCCCTTTGTTTTGCATAATCCGATTATCTCGTATTGATCAAATATTGTCCAAACTTAACTGACAAGAAGGTGTCATAAACCACACTGGGTGGTCCAGACAGTGTCATTTAACACGATAGATGTCACCATGTCTCCTCTTTCTGGTAGTATTAAGCAGTCATTTGGATGAATAATTAACGCCGATGTACTTAACAGTTGCTTAAATTAGATATGTGACATATGGTCAAATATAAAATCATGTCCAATTTGAAATTTACACCGCAAAGATACAAGCCCGATTAATTTATTAAAGTATTTAATAATTATAAAATTTACGTAAAAAAAAGAGTAATGTATTTAGCGTGTATCAGTTAATTAAAAAGACGTCATGCCGTATTAAGATTTAATGTTACGACAATAAACGATCGACATCATAAAAAAGAAATTACGTTTGACAGCAACGGGGGTAAATAATGTTTGAAAAACAAATATTTATACAGATATATGTGTGTTAATTTTATTATTTATCACTCGTACTCATTACAATGAACACAACTAAGGCTTTCAGTAAGTCATGTACCAGATGTCCCTACGTATTTTACAGCTTCACATTAGCATGATAAATTGACATAGTAGAAATATAATTATAATGTTCGAAGATGAATGAACCCTGAAAAGAACGACAATACTCATTACATCAACATCTACAAGGATACTCCCATTATTACAGAATAAACGAATTTTCCCGGTGTCTCAGTGAGAAAGTAAATCATGAATGTCGCCGTACTCGATCGTCGCCCACTTGGTCGGGTCATTTTTCCAACATCCAGCTTGCAATTTGTACGGACATTCATTAAGTACAATTAGTTTTATTTTCTGATCATATCGGGCTTTCGAAGTGCAATCTAACCCTTCATAATAGTCAAAAGACATTTAAACACCAAATACAGGACATTTAATTACCTATTGACTTCCCAATAGGAATGCAATTGACGAAATATCAGCAGAGGTGCTCAATCAGCGTAGTAAATCGACCGTATCTAGGGCATTGTTTTCACCGTCGCTAAGGGACTGCCCCTTTTGTGACGTCATCGCGATAAGGTCAATTGCGTGTTGTTGTTTTTATTCACTGCGATTCTGCAATGTACTTTTACTTCGATCATTCTATACATAGATGGTGACGTCACTAGGTTATTGTCGGGTATCTGAAAAAGTGTTTGTTGACACATTGCGCTTCGATATCAAAAACAGCAAGAAATATATAAGCGAGCTCGCAGAGCCGCCGCAGGCGGCTTAAGAGCGCGTTAACACGTGTATTTGACTGTAGATCTACAGGTTGTTGTTTTGAAAAGTTTGGTATTTGACTGTAGATCTACAGGTTTTTGTTTTCAAAAGTTTGGCGCAATATCCGAACCGGATATCCGAAACCGGAACTGGAAATTTTCGAAGTCAATAACCGGCGTCTCCTGATTGATCATAATGATAAAATAGATAAAAATGATCAACTTAACGGCTTTTAAATATTCTAAGATTCTTTTCTGTATTTATTGTTACTATATTTCGAATAAAGCACCAGCATTCTTCGTGTAAAACATTTGTTTTCACTTTAACTGGTTTCCCGTTGAATATAACCGTTGACTATATATATAGAGAGTTACGATAGATAAGGGGAGGTAACCAATCTAGTTTTCACTCAGGGACTTCCCCGTTCGATGACGTCATCTTCAAATTAAAAAAGTAACGAATGACGTCACCGTTTTGTGTGAACATAGCAAGTGTCAACACCGACGGCTACGCATTTTTTATTAAAAATGATGTCACAACAAGTAAGTGCTAAATTTATTGGACGATTGTCATTGAGGAACAAACACACGATTGGTTCGGTATGTACTCAGGTACCAAACTTTTCAAAACAACAACCTGCACAGTCAAATACACTCGATTTCATAATCATTTCATATACTTACTTTCATCGTATCGGCCCTCTTCATCGTATCGTGAAGTGCTGGAAAGTTAATGTTTTTCAATTTTTAGATGTTGTAACTTATTTGATGGTTATCCAGGACTATTACGACGATCATTCTCATGATTTCCGGTATTCATTGGAAAGTAGGTCATATTTATTCCAGGGTGATTTTTGATTTATAAATTATGTAACTCACAAGTAAGTAGTTTGTTAATGGATTAATAGTAGCTTTATCAAATGTGTTATATGCCGCTTATTTTTCAATAAAGTGTAAATGTATTTTAAAAACAAAATGAGCAAGAGTTTCGGTTTTCCATTAAGTTACTATTTTTAGAACAAGCACATGCACATAGTAACAAATCTTAACAACCAATCAGAAGTGACGATACTATGAGACAATGTGTAGATGAAACAGCTTACTAAAGGGAGCTAAGTCTAACCTAGTCAATATAAATTGCCGCCACAGAGTCTTTTGATGATTTTTGCTTTGGCAGACTCTTGGCATTTATGTCTGAACGCGAATTATTTCAGCTAAGTCTCAGTGATATTTTTACAAATTTTCTCATCTGCGTCCTGGGACTCGATAACTTGCAAATCTATGAGTCCCCGAATTGAATGAACGAGTCCAAATATTAAATGATATTATTTTTTTGATAAATTTCAATGCATTTTTTGGACTCACATAATTTGAAACTTTGCATCCCCATAGGTTTTTGTGAGTCCAGGACGCAGGACTCGCAGGTAAAAAAAATCACTGAAGTCTAACCAGTATTTTGTCAAAACATGGCCGATTTAAATGCAGTTTTAGTTGTTTTGTCCAAGAATACACATTTGACTATATATTGACATATGCGTGTTTTTGTATTTGTTCACTTCCAAAATTCGTATGTATTCATAAAGAGGGCCGATACCACGGATAGACATGCTAGTGTATTTATTTTTCTTTCACCATGTTCACTGTCTAAGTCATGCATAACATTTAAATTTAAAGGTGGTCAATCACATTTGAGTATAATTTCAACATGACCAAACTTTATTATTTCATCAAAAATTATATATCAGTGGTTATATTCTAGATATCTATTCTCTTCTATTGAAAAAATACAAGAATTTAGCTTAATTTTTATGCCTCACAAAATGGCATGATTCAAACAAATATTGTTTCCTTTGACAGTATCTCATAGTGAGGGAGATAGTGCCCTTATTGACATCTGAGCTAACCTTTCTGGTAAAGAACATTCTAAATTAATTATTTGATAATTACTACAAATAGTGCAATGTTTATAGATACTATATATGTGATTGATTCAAGCATTCAAAAGATGTGAACATATGTGATTAACCATATTTAAAACATGAACTTAAATAAGATATAAATAACTTTGAGGTGGGTGACGTGACAGTCGCTACCTTGGCTTTAGTACGGTGGCTGACTTGACAGTTTCTACCTTGAGTACGGTGGGTGACGTGATAGTCGCTACCTAGAGTACGGTGGGTGACGTGACAGTCGCTAACCAAAATGACTTTTAAACAGTAGTTAAGAATATACACATTAATTTAATCCTAGTATTTTGGTACTTAAAAATATATATATACTTACAAGCGTAAAACAAGAGCACCGCATTACGGGCGCCACGCTCGGCTGCGATAGCTTGTCAGTTTTTTTTAGAGGTCACAGTGACCTTGACCTTTGACCTAGTGACCCAAAATGGGTGTGGCGTGTAGAACTCATCAAGGTGCATTTTTATATGAAGTTTCAAAGTTGTAGGTGGAAGCACTTTGATTTTAGAGCCAATGTAAAGGTTTTAGCACGACGACGGCGGACGACGAGCAGGCTATGATAATACCTCGAGTTTTCTCCGAAAACAGCCTCGCTAATTATCAAAGTGTTATATCAATGGTATTAAATAACATGTTTTGGTGGGTGACATAATTATCGCTGACCTACCTTGCATTTATTCCTCAATTATGGTAATTTGAAATTACTTTGACTTTAAATGCTCAAAAAGGAAAATAAAACAAATATGCTGCCTGGCCCTTGTGAAATCTAAGTAAGGTATGCAACATGGAGAAATCATTGCTGATGCCAGTGACGATGATGTGCACCTGAAAATTATAATTGAGAAAGTAGCAACAGTTGGCTGTTCTAAATTTTTACATTGTATGTTCTAGTTGATTGTTTAGTGTTTTAAGAAGGTAATGCCAAAGATATACATACTAGATTAATATATATGTCCTTGCCAGTATACACGCAAATACTTTGCGAACATACTAGTACTCGTATTCGTGTACATAATGCATCATCAACATATAAAGTATATCCTGTCTTATAAAGCGTTTATAGCCACTAAACAGTACATGTATATTAATAAACGAACTTTAAATTCTATTCATAAAGCTAATGTAATGGCTCAATGATAAAAATAGACCACCTATATAGTCGGGGGTCTAGTTTTTATTATTTAGCCATTACATAAGCTTTATGGCTTATGTAATGGCTAAATAATAAAAATACACCCCCTATATAGTCTCTATAGACTATATAGGCTAACTCCTGTGATATTATTATTGTCATATATGGTCTCTTTCAGAGGATATAATTCCAAGCACGATCGGACACTTCCCTAGAACCGCTGATCGTTCAGTTTGGCTACACCAGCACTTTAACCAGATAGACACAATCGTAGTGTCTACATCATCGGACATTGTACTAATTAATTTATCAACACGTGTGTTTTAATGCCTAAAGGTTCCAAGCAGTTTGAAAATTTAATAATAATTCTTCTGAATTTTTAGAACTTGGAAAAAAATCTGAAACATAAAGCTTAAGATATTTTAGCAGACGACACGGAGTTGGTTCATACATGTATGACGACACATTGTGACATATGTATAGATATTATGACGATCATATGGTCATCATAGTGTTTTTTTTCTGCTACAGTTTTTAAGTTGTTGGCATTATCATGGGTATTATCTGCTACAATTTAGCCCCAAAATAATGTTAAAGATTGATATTTATAATTTTAATAAGATCTGATTTGTCTGAGCATTAGATAAAGAAGCATCATGTAGTCATTGGTTATTACTCCATAAACTACGGATGCACACCTGACGTTAAAAGTACGTTTACTGTGCTTCACACTGGTCTGTGAACTTGTGTAATATACCACGAGGTACACATGTAAAAGTTTAGTAAATGCGCCGCGTTACGTGAAAATAAACCTTAAGGCGATTGCGACCAGGTTGGATCCAGATCGGTCTGCCCTTGAAAACGCAGTCTAATCAGGATCAGTTCGCTTAACATCTTTAGAAGTACTGATTGAATATCGAAGAGTTTTGATCCTGATCAGAATGCGCTTTCATTCTCAGGCTGATCTTGATCAAGTCTAGTCGCATTTGCCTTTAGGTCCGTTTTCTAGTGACGCGGCTAAAATAATATTACTAGTATAGTATGACAGTAGCCAGAGCTTATTCGCTAAAAACGATTCTAGACCGATGGGAAGTGACGAAACAGAGAGATGTACAGGACAAAACCTTTCTCGAGTAGGTTTATATAGCGAATAATTACTAATTATGAAATTAAGCGTTTCTAACATTATACAATAACTATTTAAGACTTTGTTAATTGAAATTAATTAAAACTTTGTTAATAAGGATTATTTAACGTATTAAATAAGTTTAAATTAAAATTGAGATAATACAATAGTTCACGAGATTGTAATTTTGATTGGATAACATTATATGCGTATAACTATTTGTTAATGAACATTTGTTATTTGTGTTGCAAAACCTGCAATGGTTTGAATGTTCTTAACAGTTATATAATATTAAAATAAAAGTATATAGATGTATGTCCACGTGTGTACATATTGTAAAGCTTTGATACTGTGTGTAAATATTGAAATAAATATTTAAATAAAAGTATATAGATGTATGTCTACTTGTGTACATATATAAAGCTTTGATAATGTGTGTTAATATTGTAATACAAATTAAAATAATAGTTACAAATATTTTTAAAAGTTCTTTTACTGTCTGTTATAATGTGCCGATAATGTAACTATGGTGTAAACAATATTTTGTGAAAAAAGTGTTATTTTGTAAAAAATATTGCAATTAAAAGTATTGAACTTAACTCTGAAAGTATTTCTCATTTGTGTTTATGCATAAATAACTCATTTAGAACCCATTAACACATCAATAGTTTGACTACCGTGCAAGTTGACTTAAGGTACGAGTTGACTTCCGTGCGAGTTGACCAAACAACGTGCGAGTTGACTACCGTGCGAGCTGACTTAGATACGAGTTGACTGTAAACCGGAAAAAATCAGATTCGCATTGAATAAAAACAACAACAACACGCAATGGGATCAACGATGAGCGGAAAGTGTTGAATAATTGTGAATTTAGAGGAAGGTAGTTCACGGTAAGCAGTGTTCTTAGTTTCTTTCACTGGCCTCTTGATTATTAGACCATGGGTCGAAGTAGGGTACCCTGTCTTTCCAGTAATTTCCATTGTTTACTGGAAAATGGGCGTGGTCGGGGTCTGCTGCGTTTCCTTCATGTTCTCTATATACTATCGCTATATAGGGGTCTATGTTTTTATTATTTAGCCATTAGATTAGCTTTATGGATAGAATTTAAAACTCCTGTGGTTAAACACACAATGTCACATACGATTTCTATCCATGAAAGCCGCTTTTTATATATGCATAAAACACTAACAAAATCTATAACTAACTACTTTACAGATAACGGAATGTTTTAGTTCTGTATGCGGATGCGCATAAGTGCGTATGACGTCACATGAATAAACAAATGTTCGTATCATGAAGTCCATGACCTACTTGCCTACTTAGCTTGAAACAAATGCGCCGAAAACAGGTATACTGAATGCATTTAATGTTATGTACACGGTTTTATGTTTTTTTTTGCTATTACTGTTTGAATGCATTTATCAAACGTGCATTTACACACCAAAAAGCATATTACCGTTTGAAACAGACGCAGATTTTTTCGCCGAGTAAGGGTCACGTGATAGTCATGTGACTCTGTTTTTATTATCGCTCTTTCACGTGGAGCTACAACACAGTTCCGACAAAATATTCCAGCTTTTCTTTCTTGACCATTGATCATCATAAACCTAAAGTTTCATTTCTTTTTCTTTTCAGTCAAAACCTAAGAAGATAATTCAACATAGAGGTCTATACTCTCCAACAGCTCTTCACAATGCATACCTGAAAGTAAAAGACAGTGGCTTGCCATTAAGAACTGTTGCAAAACAGTATGGTGTACCCCATACTACACCATGGGACCATGTGAAAGGGGTTATTGACACCGAATGCCTCAAACCCGGACCAGCTCCACTCTTCTCTCAGGAAGAAAAGGTCAAATCATGTCAAGACAATGGGTGCCCTTTGGGTATGGTTATACCATCAGTGCAGTTGTAGCAAGTGCTACAAACTATGCAGTGTTTCTTGGTAAGAGGACAAATGAAAAATCTTGTCTGTGAAATGGTTTAAGGGTTTCCAGCAGCGATGGCCTGAGTTGCGAGTAGTTCGTCCGAGGGCACTGTCCAACATGAGAGCTGAAGCCACATCCGAGGCCGATGTTCATATATACTTCAACAACTTGTTGAGCGTCGTTGAAAAACATGACCTCCACAACAAACCTGAATGTATCTATAACATTGATGAAAAAGGTATCCAACAGAGCATACCACACAATTCATTATAAGTAGCACATTAAAGGGGCCTTTTCACAGATTTTGGCATTTTTTTTTAACTTATTCATTAAATGCTTTATATTGATAAATGTAAACATTGGATCGTAAAAGCTCCAGTGAAAAATCAAGAAAAAAAATAAAAAAAGGAAAAGAACATTGCCCGGAGCAGGTTTCGAACCAGTGCCCCCTGGAGTCCTGCCAGAGTCCTGAAGTAAAAACGCTTTAGCCTACTGAGCTATTCCGCCGAGTACACATTCTTGACGTATTTTATACCTTATATAAGCAATCTTCGTAGTTTCACAAAATTTAACGACAAAAACAGAACTCTCCAAATTATTCAATCGTTTCGCGTTGCAACGCTTTATAATTTTTAGGTTTTAAAATCGTCAAAAGATGCATATAATGGCTATATTAGAGCATGGTTAATGTTCAGTATTACTGTTTCCTCACAAATATCATAACTAAAACGAAAACTTACGAATCTGAAACAACTTTTTTCAATTTTGTCAATTTACCAAAGCGTGAAAAGATCCCTTTAAAGGCATCAGCAGTTACTTCGTCAAGTTCCTGCGTTACAACAATCATTGGATGTGGCAACGAATTAGGCACACAGCTTCCACCCTTCTTTGTTTTTAGAGGGAAACGCCTGAATGCAGATCTGTTGCAATGGTCTACACAAGGGTCATCAGGGTGTATGTCTGACAGTGGCTGGTCGAATTCAGCTGTGTTCTTACACTACATGGACACCCATTTCCGCAGATATGTGCAAAGAGTGGACAAGTCACAGCCTATCCTTGTTGCTGGATGGTCATACATTGTAAAAGCCACATTAATGTTCCAGTGCTGGATTGGGAAAAGAAGAATAACATAATAAAAATTAATTCTATTCATCTTACCGGCCCGCACAAGCCATGTCCTTCAAACCCTTGATGTGGGTTGTTTTGGACCCCTTCAAAACATCTACAACTCCATGTAACACAGATTCATCAGAGAAAATCCCTCTACAAGAATCAACAGATAAAATACTGCTTCTCTTGAATCTGCTGTCTATGTAGCAGCTTTGTCTGTCGAAAATCTTCGATCTGTCTTCAGGAAATCGGGTGTTTTTTCCTGTTGACGAGTCAGCTGTTTGCAAGGAACATTTTACTCCTTTGCTACCATATGTTGCTGAACCATATGTTCCTGAAATCAACAAAAACATCCTGATGTTTTCTTTCACGAAGCGGAAGTTGTCATTAAAGGGGCATAAATGAATTATGGTTTGGAAAAAAAAATAATTTAGCAGGCTATTATTTTCATCTTAATTAATAAAATTCGTTAATTTAAACCATATCCAACTCAACTTTTTGCTAAAAACTACAAAATTAAAGAGCAACAGCCAAATTGAATAACGACTTATGCATCTACCTTGGGAAATCCCTTTCTATTTTTATTTCGCGCTTCTAAATCTGCCCGGAAAGATTTTCGTGTCACGTGATTCAGACACAAACAAAGAAAATGGCGGATGCTTTGAAATCGACAATGAGCAAACCAGTAAGAAAATATGGTTTAATCGATTAAATAAAATATAATTTATTTTCAGCTCCATTTATTTTAAGGTCCAAAAACGCAATACTAAAGGGGATTCCCATTCCCTTGGGCTTATGAGTTGGTTTGTGTAATGCTTCCTTTTGTCTGTTTTGAGTTTTATATCCTTAAATCAAAGGCGATAATCGTTTTTAATATCTAAAACAATAATTTTATTTTTTGACCAAACCATAATCCATTGGACGGCCCCTTTAACAAGAAAGAATTCAACAATGAAAAGAAAAAGAACAACATTCATGAATTTACATCTGGCAAATAAATAACAGAGCCGTTAATTGAACAAAAACTAATGGAAAGAGCTGAAACAACAAATGAACAGAAAAACAAGCAACAAACTGAACAATCAAACAACCATTCGAAGCTGAAGGCTACACAAACACATCTATTGTCCTTGCCACAATATTGCAGAGGAATAGACTTGTTTTTTTTGTGTTCAAAGCTACATGCTTTTCTAATTTTGTTAATGTTCATGTTTCAATAATAAATATTCAGTTTCATGTTTGTTTATATTCACTTGAGTAGTATTTAATGAACTGTCTGGTAATAGGTCATGTTAACATCGGCCGCCATTTTTTTGTCTGCTAGAGATGACAAATACCAGGGAATCATTGTTATGAATTCTTGAAGAATATTTGCTGGAAAACTTTACAGATAAGTTATTAAATTATTGTCATTTGTCGAAACAAATTGTTTTTGTTATTTTAAGTGTTTTCAATCTTAACGTAATTTCTTAGGTGTTCGATTACTGGTTCGTCCACCATAATATTGGGAACAAAATAATATAACCGCAAAAACATATGATAATTATGAAATTATGAATACTTTTACCTTCCTATCTCTGTCAACCACATCTTCGGCCAAACTTCTTCGTAGAAATATGTTATAAATGAGTTGTCAGTGAAGTGACTTTATGAGCAAGACTCAATATGCTTTCAATTATCAGTATCTGGTAAAAGAGATAAAATCGGGGTTATTTTAAACATTGAACCATATACGGTATTTCGACTAAAATACATAATCTCAGAAAAGTGCATACAAATCACGGAAAAGGTAAGTTTTTAAATTCTTCTTAAAAAATCTAAGGAAATCTATTGTCCAAGATCCTGAGGCAAGGAATTCCAAAGTCATGGTCCAGCGGTGCTGAAGCAACCGCATGACCGCAGACCTAGTCTGTTTGGAATATGTTTCGTGAGAAGTGTACGTAAAGTGCAGGCTACAACACACTTTCATTGTAGGTTACACACTTTCATTGAAGGTTAAACACACCATTTTTACGAACGCTTATCAGGCGCGTTAGGTCCTGTTAAAATTGAGAAAAAGTACTTAACCTTAACCTATGGATTAAAAATAAGTGTCAGATTCTTCGGGAGGGGTAATGGCTTAATATTTCTCGCATAAAATATTTAAATGAAGATCCGAAATTCCTGAACATTTTTGACATGCTATTAAATTTAGTAAGGTTGATACTATTAAGATGAAAACAATTACATCCATGGTGACACATGCTTATACGTCTATACAAAAGGCTTCCCACGAATCCATTCTCTAAAATCTCTAAATAGATTTTATATGAAATCAACTTCTTTTACATTCTTCTACAAACGCATCAATTTTATTTCTAATTAGTTTTTACTAAAATGGTTGAATTATTTCTCTATTTTAACATGAATTGACAAATATGTTTATACAATAACACACGGAAATTCGGCAATAAAACAGACGAGTCCAAGTTCCAACCCTCTGGGGTCTACTTAAACTAAACAAAAACTAGCAGAAAGCCTACAGGCCCTTGTGCGCTTGTCTTATGGTTGTTACACTATTGTGTATATGACTATATAAAAACAACTCAAGTGAGTTTTAACTAATGGAAAGAACAATACAACACCTGTTACCTCTAGGAAGTTTAATATAAAAGTGCGGCATCAGAAACAGGGTACCGAATCAACATTGTTGGAAGCTATGATCTATTTCACTTAACAAATGGTGGTAGATATAGTCTGTTTCATAATAGAAATCCGCTTATGTGCATTACTGAACAGGTAATGGTCTTCAGCATTCCCTATAGGAATATAGGACACTAACCCAGTATTTGTCATCCATGTATTTCAACTACCCGGAACTCTTTTCGAACTATGTTATTACAAAAAATATTTTGAGCAATTACATGATAGTAAGGAAAACTATGTGGATTCTATATATCAAGTTGACCTGGTTTGACCATAACCCTATTGGAAAACTGCTCAACCACATCGGGAAACAAAGATGCCAACTCGAGTGCTCACAAAGTAAATGTTGTCGACAAACGAAGGACACAAGCTCATCTTAAGCACGTCAAGTAATGAAATGTTTGACTATTGTCAGCACATATGAAAACGCATATGAAAATGGCCTATAATATAGTTGTTCAAAGATTATTTAATTAATTGGCCTACTGAAACCAGTTAAGTTTCGTGGTTAAACAGATATTAAAGCGTACGAATGCGTTTTTGATTACTTGGTAAAATTTGATGCAGATCAATGTACAGAAATCTAATATGATTTTGCTTTCAACGTGCATCACCCTTTGCGCTCTTACCACTTCTAAATGCCGAGTACCGCATTAGAGTAAATAATGTATCATATATCAACCAAATTATAATAGATGAATCGGAAATTAACATCATTTAAAAAATAAAACTATGCTTTATTCTGACATCAAGCAGAATATTTACAAAAGTGGAATCATAAATGGCTAGACGTAAAAGGCTCGCTTAGTAAAACAACTCATGAGGGCTTAATAACTGTTAACAAAAATACGTATTCCTATCTACGCAATCTCTTTCAAAACTGACAGAATCTGAAAGTAACAGCACAAACTTGCCAGACGATATAAGGGTATTAATGTCGGAAATGGAGTGGGGTTTTTTTTTTTTGGGGGGGGGGGGGGGGTGGGAGGGGGGGCGGGTCACAAAACGTTACCTTTCATTAACTGCCGGAGCGTTTGGCCAGGGCTTTGTCATGTACTCAGTGGGGGCTATTGCCCCTTGCTCAAAGCTTAGATTCGCTTGTTCGTATATTGCGAGTAAAATCGAAATAGATCGCGCTACGCCCAACAAAACCAACAACAATCTATGCCCAAAATAAAGATAATTATATGTTCAAATATAAACAAACAATATCACACCTTTGGCCACAGACAGAGGACGTGTCACTAAAATTAAATATTATTACATACTTTCCTTTTATTTTCATTTTGTTTTGAAGTTAACTAAACGTTTTTCCGCGCACGATGGCGCATTACGTCCACTCTGGTCAGTGAAGGGCAGAAATATCTTGGGCGTAAATTGTTGAAACAAGGGTTGAAAACGGACGTTAAAACATGATCAGTTAATTAAAAAATTATGCTTATTTTTACCATTTGTATATATTTTTTTCCGCTGAATAACAATTATGTTATTTAATTCATGTCATATATACACATTTTTATACAGTGTATAGAACGTTAAACTCGAATCAATACCCAATACCTGCTTATATCATTTATGTAGACCGTCGCTGATAAAAACACAAAAAAGAAACGTAGAAAAAAAAATCAGTTCATACATGTAGACATGTAGTTATAAACGACACACGTATGCGTTCAGTTAATTATACTGTATCCTCTTAACATGACATACTATACTACACATGTATTCCGGTAGTTTATTTACAGTGCGAATATTCGGCATTTACCGTTATAGTTTCTCTCATAGAATTCACACAATTTCATGGATATTGTTTCAATAACGATAATTTTGTCGAGCTATTGTATATCTTGAAAACCAGACTGTTCTACGCGCCTATTTTCTAGAAAGACAAACTGACCGAGAAGTAACTATCATGGATACTTTGACTGTCTTATACGTACACAATTAACATTATTGTTTCCAAAAAGCAGTATATTTAGTCGCGTTGTCAATATATTAAGTAAATCTATCATTGTAGGAGGTGCATTTATGAGTATATTAAGTGAGGACGTTCTTATATAGATTCAGCAAGACAATATATCATGCCGATGCCTTACACACAGTCTATCTTTCATTATATTATGTGCATTTATAAATATATTAATTGAAAACATTATAATATTGTTTCAAAAGCACACTATAGCATGCCTTTGTGACCTCATATTTAGTGTCGTTATATTATGTGCATTTTCCCAAATACATTATGTAAAAACCATTCTTATATTGATTCAACGAGCTCATATATCATGTCAATGTGACCTTATATTAAGTCAATCTGTCAATATATGATATGCATTTGTCAATATATTTTGTCAAACCATCCTTGTATTCATAATTTACTCTTCCGCGAGCCCGCGACACTTACAATATTTTCTGCTTACTGTTTTGACAACGTATCCGTAAAATTTTCTTAATTTAATATTGTTTGCGCATTATACTAAATTTGTTTATGAATATTTTTAACAAATTGCCAATCTGACAAACGTGAATAAATTGTACTGTTTTGTTCAGTTTTGTTTTCCGTTCAGCATTATTCTCTTTTCGTCGTCAATAGGTATGTGGGGATCGAGGACATCCCACTCCATACCGTAGTCCTTACATAGTTTACATGTTATGTATGCATATTATAGCACATTGTATACATTTAACATTGTTTTGTTCAGTTGATCGTAGTACTTCTGAACTACGACAAATGTGTTTCGACATCATTAGTTCGCCAGCAAACAACTAAAAAAGAGTAAAGCCTGCGTCACCGCTTTTAAAACTGGCTAACTGGTATGCCAATCCTCACACGTAACCCGTAGGAAAATACACCTGAGTATAAATAAACATTTATATCATGGCATTGTAATTCAATAATGAAAGTTATACAAGAGAATATAAATATGATTTAATTAAGATGTTATTTATAAATAATTTAATTTCGACCAAAGCAACATAATGACAACTTTAAGTGGAATGATTAAATGAAGTGAATATTAGTATACTCCAAATTCCTTTTTGTTGACAAGACTTCAGACGCCAGCACCATTGAGTAAAATAACAAATCATCGTAATGCATCTCAGTCTGACTACGTAATGTAAGGTACCCGATTACCGTTGACAATAGTATACCATTTTAAAGCACCGGGCCCTATAGGCATATACTTAATTAACAATAAGTATCTTGATCATAAATATAGATCTGTTAGTTATGTACATTCGATCAACATATCAGTGAACCAAAACTGTTTCAAAAGAGACCCATGTGTTTGGATATCGCATTTAGACTGTAACTGGTGGTAGAGTTCATTCAATGGTATGATTGCATTAAGGCAATTTTATTGAACAACCCGCCCATACATGTTATATCTCATTATAAAGGAAAAAGTCGAAGTATCTACCTACCTACCTACCTACCTACTACCTACCTACCTACCTACCTACCTACCTACCTACCTACCTACCTACCTACCTACCTACCTACCTACCTACCTACCTACCTACCTACCTACCTACCTACCTACCTACCTACCTACCTACCTACCTACCTACCTACCTACCTACCCTACCTACCTACCTACCCTACCTACCTACCTACCTACCTACCTACCTACCTACCTACCTACCTACCTACCTACCTACCTACCTACCTACCTACCTACCTACCTACCTACCTACCTACCTACCTACCTACCTACCTACCTACCTACCTACCTACCTACCTACCTACCTACCTACCTACCTACCTACCTACCTACCTACCTACCTACCTACCTACCTACC